>NC_079195.1:69862502-70067502 GCF_029499605.1 Hyla sarda
GACTGCCGACCGCCACGGCCCGAGAGTGTACAGAGTTGTGAGAGTAGAGAGGATTTAAACTCTGTTCTCTCGCGGTCTTGCAGCAAGGGTGGCTCCACTCCTCGGTAGCCTTTTTGGCGGCCAGCAGGGCCTATTTTACTGTAGGGGCCTTGAGCTGCAGCTCCATCACTCCCTACGTTAATCCGGCCCTGCTGGGGGGAGTGAGACATGATGTCCCAGATGTGCTCAATTGGATTAAAGTCTGGGGAACGGACGGGCCAGTCCATAGCATCAATGCCTTTCTCTTGCAGGAACTGCTGACACACTCCAGCCACATGAGGTCTAGCATTGTCTTGCATTAGGAGGAACTCAGGGCCAACTGCACTGGCATGTGGTCTGACAAGGGGTTTGAGGATCTCATCTCTGTACCTAATGGCAGTCAGGCTACCTTGGGCAAGCACATTGAGGGCTGTGAAGCCCACCAAAGAAATATCACCCCACACCATTACTGACCCACCGCCAAAACGGTTATGCTGGAGGATGTTGCAGGCAGCAGAACGTTTTCCAAGGTGTCTCCAGACTTTCACGTCTGTCACATGTGCTCAGTGTAAATCTGCTTTTACCTGTGAAGAGCACAGGGCGCTAGTGGCAAATTTGCCAATCTTGGTGTTCTCTGGCAAATGGCAAACGTCCTCCACGGTGTTGGGCTGTAAGCACAACCCCCTCCTGTGGACATTGGGCCCTCATACCACCCTCATGGAGCCTGTTTCTGACCGCTTGAGTGGACACATGCACATCAGAAACATGCTGCAGATCTTGGCGGAGTGATGAAATTTCCACTCGTCAGGTATCTTTGACTTCAGAAATAAGAGGGCGAAAGTCCTCTTCGGTAGGGATTTGTGAAAGGAGCTGGCTCCATCTAGGGAGAGGAGGACATGAAGCAGGAACTCCTGAACAGTCAAGTTCAAGGTCCTGGACAGTGACCCATAATGATTTATCAGCCACAGGCAAGGGGATCGCTGAGGTTTGCAAGGATACAGAGGGACCCTTTTGAATGGAGAGGCCCCAGCGGTGAACCTGTTTGCCTCCTCTAAACCCCAGAGGCCTATGGCAGCAGAGGTATGCAGACTTTTAGGAGGGTCCCCAGAGAAGGGAATGAGGGGAGTCAGTCAGAACAGTCCAGTCCTCAGGTTCTGCAGAGAGCAATACCCTGAGAGAGGCACGCTCCAGGGCGCAGGACAGGTCAAAGCCTGGGGAGAGTGTATCCTCCCTCACCAGAACCACCCAAGATGGTGAGTATAGCCCAGGGAGGGCGAGGACAGAGGGCTCTGTGGATGCTGAGATTGTTGGGCACCAGGCCGGTTAACCCCCTCCAGGGACACAGCGGAGGAGTCACTCACCAGAGCACTCAGGAGACCCTGCAGGAGAGTCCTGTGACCGGGCCGGAGACGAGGAGGCAGTGGGGTCTTCTGAGGGAGAGAGAGCCAGCAGAGAAGATGGCGGCCATGGAGCAGCGCTGGAGAGTGGAGGCCCGAGAGAGCGCAGCTTGGGCAGACCAGGAGGGAAGGTAGAGCATGGAGTCCGTGGCAGCAGGCGGAATGCCTGGGACCCGAGCAGGAGGCAGCTGCAGATAACGGGTGATGCTACCCGGTGAAGAAGAGGGCTGGTGGTAAGTGGACTGCTTTGTGTGTCGGCAGGTGGTCCTCCCTATTTAGCAGAGGCAGGTCACCACAAGATATAGCTTATGGAGGGCCTCATGGAGCGGGAACTAGCAGGCTAAGCGTCCATCTTCCTTGGCGACAAGCCACACCCATCCTGTGGTGTATTTTTAACAGCGTAAATGTCCTGCTGAAAATCTGTTGCGGATGACCTGCAAAGAGCCCTCCCCTTTCAAACTTTGGAAAGGAAATCCACTTGTGTCAACTAGCCCTAAGGGTAAGTTCATATGGGCGCATTTCTTTTCAAACTCGCAGTGGATTTCCCGCTGTGAGTTTGAAAAGGGGAGGGGTCTCCATGCACTACCCGCAGCAGATTTTCATCAGTGGAATCTCAGCTGTTGGAAATCTGCCACAGACCCTATTGACTTCAATTGGGTCTGTGGCAGATTTTCAACAGCGGAGTTTCCACTGATGAAAATCTGCTGTGTGTAGTGCAAGGAGACCCCGCCCGTTTTCACACTCCTGTGTGAACTTACCCGTAGGCTAGATTCACACACACAGCATTTTAGGCCATTTTTTTTAAGCCACAAATGGCTGAAAATATGGCCCATGATTTATTATGGCTCTTGTGCTTGAATACTGGTGCCTTATGCACCAAAAAAACTTGCGGCACATTTAGGCTAGGTTCACAACACGTTTAAGCCCCCTTTAATCATATATGTCGACATCCCACAACAAACAGACCCCATTCCCTTATATGGCTGAACTGAGTCACCTAGGGGGAGATTTATCAAAAACTGCAAAGAAAATTTGCTCAGTTGCCCATAGCAACCAATCAGATCGCTTCTTTCATTTTGCAGAGGCCTTGTTAAAAATGAAAGAATCCTTTGCACAGGTTTTGATAAATCTCCCCCCTAGTGACTCTTTTAAGGAAATAACAGCCCCCCACCTTTGAGTCCATTTAAAATAGCCGATACGCCCCAAACAGAGTAATCAGAAGACTTAGTTCGCCAATAGAAGTAAATGAGGTCCGCTGCTCCCGTTAACATTATTTGATGGCATCCGCCTTTCAGTGGCACGCTGATGGATACAAATGTGGTAGCTTGGGGGGGTGTAGGGTATATGGGAGTGTAGCTGTGCGGTTACTAAGAGTGCTTGCTTAACCCCTTCTATTTGTGATGCCAGGGTGAGGGCTATTCTCTGTATGCTTGTCCTACTGAATAAGAAATAAAGTTCTCTCAGCTCACCTCCTTCACCATAGGAGTTGTTTGCTGACCAGGTGAAGGTGGATGGTGTGTGCTCTGTATTTTTAAAGAAAAGTGAAATAAAGGATCTACGTTTTAAGGGACTGCTGGACTACCTTTCTTCATTTACATGCTTGTCCTACTGCCACCCTTCCCAAGAGCGATAGGGAGATAGTAAATAATTGATTGTCCACAACCGGAGATTTGCAGAAACTTGTCGGAACTTTTACTGAAGATTTTCGGCAACAATGAACAGGAACAGTCCACACAACAGAGTCTATTAGAGCTTGACAAGTGGTTGGGACCTCGTGAGTCTTTTGAGCTTAGGAAGGTAATTGTTGCGGTGATCCACTGGATTTAGTGTCCAGTAATCACGCTAGCTTTAGCGGGGATTGAGATTTTAGCTCACAGCTGAGGCCAGCAGGTTTCTGGCCTTGCTTGTCTTTGAAAGTTGCGCAGATCCATCCTGCTAGTCCAGCATCCACAAGAGCAGCAACCCAAGAGAGCGATAATTGGCTACAGCTCCCATAGAGATATGGGTAATCATGTGACCCAAGAACATCCAAAGGTCCTCCAACATACCATAGAGGAATTAACACAGTCACATGACCGAAGGTCCTGCGACGCTACCAAGGTAAGTACTAATATACATTATATTAAATCTATACATTTAAACATTATAGAAGAGGCGACTAGGGGCTGTCCCACCTGGGGGACCCTACCTGAACGCAGTGACTATGACTTTGGGGACCACCATACAAAGTACGATATGCCATACAGTACCGGGACACCACACAAATAATGGGAGAAGGAACATAGTGTGAACTGAGCCTTAACAAAGAGTTTTATACAGCTTCAAGACACTTTCCCACAATGTCTAAAATTGTGCAGTAGACTCACCAAAGGGCATGGCTTCAGGCGAAAGGGTACAGCCTTAGATGTGACACTGCCTGCCACAAAATACACCAAATACACTGCATTCCTGTCCGCGTTAGTTGTATTAGTCATTATGTTGCTGAAAATGGAATGCCAATGCATACTGTTACTGGGAGCAGTGGACTCCATTCACTTCAGTGACTCCTTTCGAAACGTATGCGCTATTTCCAAAGAGTAACAGCCTTTGGTATGAGTCCGCTTAAAATAGCAGATACATCCCGAGAAAAGACACCAGGGGAGACTCTGTTTTACCATAGAAGTGAACAGAGGTCGGTGGCTCCAGCCAACCGTATACGTCAGCATCCTGTTTTTAGCGCGCCGCTGATGGATACGATTAACTGAGGGTCAGGAATGCAATGTGATCGTATACAGATTAAGGCATAAATTTATGTTGACATTTTTTTTCTCCAGGGTCCAAAGGATTAAAGGGGTACTCCGGTGGAATTATTATTATTTTTTTTTCTTAATCAACTGGTGCCAGAAAGTTAAACAAATTTGTAAATTATTTCTATCAACTCCTTGGGGACGAAGGGCGTATGCATACGCCCTCGCGTCCCGTCACTTAAGGACAGAGGACATATCCATACGCCCTCAGCATTTCCGATCACTGCCGCTTGCCGGGCGGTGATCGGACCGGGATGCCTGCTGATATCAGCAGGCATCCCGTGGCAATGCCTAGGGGGGTCCTGAGACCCCCCCCCCCCCCCATATCGGCGATCGCAGCAAATCGCAGGTCAATTCAGACCTGCGATTTGCCGCGATCCGGGCAAATCGCGTCACTGGTGACCCGATCTCCCGGAAAATAAGACTGATCGGAGCTGTCAGAGACAGCTCCGACCAGCCTAAAGCATAGGAGCGAGGTGGCAGTGTTGCCACCCCCTCCTATTCCCTGCCATTGGTCGGTCAGGCTGACCACCAATGGCAGGAGGGGGGCGGGGGGTTAGAGTTCATTTCCACCCGCTCTGCGCACCGATCAAAGTCGGTACAGAGCGGGGGGAACACGGGCGGCGAGGGGGAGGGCATGGCCCGGCTTACTCGGACCGGAGGAGGCGGCGGAGGCGGCTCAGGAACAAGCGGCGCGATTAGGAGGAGTGGCGGCCGGAAAGTGCGGCTGAGAAGGCTGCAGTGAAGATCGCGATAAGTGATCTTCACTGTGGCCTTCTAAAAGCTGCAAAACTACAACTCCCAGCATGCCCAGACAGCCAAAGGCTGTCTGGGCATGCTGGGAGTTGTAGTTTTGCAACATCTGGAGGGTCACAGTTTGGAGACCACTGTGTAGTGGTCTCTAAACTGTGGTCCTACAGATGTTGCAAAACTACAACTCCCAGCATGCACTGACTGTCTGGGCATGCTGGGAGTTGTAGTTTTGCAACATCTGAAGTGGCACAGTTTGGAGACCACTATATGGTGGTCTCCAAACTGTAGCCCTCCAGATGTTGCAAAACTACAACTCCCAGCATGGCCAGACAGTCAGGGATGCTGGGCATGTAGTTCTGCAATATCTGGCCCTTCAGATGTTGCAGAACTACAACTCCCAGCATGCCTGGACAGTCTGGGCATGCTTGGAGTTGTAGTTTTGCAACATCTGGAGGGCTACAGTTTGGAGGCCACTGTTCTTCCCCAGTTGTTGCATAACTACAACTCCTAGCATGCCCAGACTGTCCAGGCATGCTGGAAGTTGTAGTTCTGCAACATCTGAAGGGCCAGATATTGGAGAACTACACGCCCAGCATCCCTAACTGTACGGGTATGCTGGGAATTGTAGTTTTGCAACAGCTGTAGACACACTGGTTGGGAAACACTGAGCTAGAGTCTGTTTCCTAACTCAGTGATTCCAACCCGTGTGCCTCCAGCTGTTGCAAAACTACAACTCCCAGAGTGCAGTGACAGACCGTACATGCTGGGAGTTGTAGTCTTGCAACAGCTGGAGGCACATGGGTTGGAATCACCGAGCTAGAGTCTGTTTTCTAACTCAGTGGTTTCCCACCAGTGTGCCTACAGCTGTTGTAAAACTACAACTCCCAGCATGTACGGTCTGTCAGTGCATTCTGGGAGTTGTCATTTTGCCACAGCTGAAGGTTTGGGGTGCCTCCCCCCCCCCCTTGGGGCTTCTTTCAAGGAAACTTACTGTGAACCCCTGCCTGTGTGAATGTACCCTAAAAACACTACACTACATTAACAAATAATAAAAAGTAAAACACTACACATACACCCCCTTACACTCCCCCCCCCCCACAATAAAAATTAAAAACATCTCATACGGCAGTGTTTCCTAAACGGCGCCTCCAGCTGTGGCAAAACCACAACTCCCAGTGTTGCCGGACAGCCATAGACTGTTCTGGCAGGCTGGGAGTCTTGCAGCAGCTGGAGGCACCCTGTGGGAGACACTGCCGTAGGGTTTTGGAGCAGACAAGCCCCGTCCTTGTATCCGGGTCCACCCCTACTGCAAATTCCTTAATCAGGCCTCAAATGCGCATGGCGCTCTCTCACTTCAGAGCCCTGTCGTATTTCAAGGCAACAGTTTAGGGCCACATATGGGGTATCTCCGTACTCGGGAGAAATTGCGTTACAAATTTTGGGGGGGATTTTTCTCCCATTACCCTTTGTAGAAATGGTAAATTTGGGGGAAAAACCTGCACTTTAGTGAAATTTTTTTTTTCATTTACACATCCGAATTTAACGAAAAGTCGTCAAACACCTGTGGGGTGGTAAGGCTCACCGGACCCCTTGTTACGTGCCTTGAGGGGTGTAGTTTCCAAAATAGCATGCCATGTGTTTTTTTTTTTTTTTTTTTTTTTTGCTTTTCTGGCACCATAGGGGCTTCCTAAATGCCACAGGCCCCCAAAAACCATTTCAGCAAAACTCACTCTCCAAAATCCCATTGTCGCTCCTTCCCTTCTGAGCCCTCTACTGCGCCCGCCGAACACTTGACACATATGAGGTATTTCCATCCCTGAGAGAAATTGGGTTACAAATTTTGGGGGGGCTTTTTCTCCTTTTACCCCTTGTAAAATTTCAAAAACTGGGTCTACAAGAACATGCAAGTGTAAAAAATTAAGATTTTGAATTTTCTCCTTCACTTTGCTGCTATTCATGTGAAACACCTAAAGGGTTAACAAACTTACTGAATGTCATTTTGAATACTTTGAGGGGTGCAGTTTTTAAAATGGGGTCATTTGTGGGGTATTTTTAATATAAAGGCCCTTCAAATCCACTTCAAAACTGAACTGGCCCCTAAAAAATTCCGATTTTGAAAATTTTGTGAAAAATTGGAAAATTGCTTCTGAACTTTTAAGTCCTCTGATGTCTTCCAAAAGTAGAAACATGTCAACTTTATGATGCAAACATAAAGTAGACATATTGTATATGTGAATCAAAATATTATTTATTTAGAATGTTTCTTTTCCTTTCAAGCAGAGAGCTTCAAAGTTAGAAAAATGATAAATTTTCAATTTTTTCATCAAATTTTGGAATTTTTCACCAAGAAATGATGCAAGTATCGACAAAAATTTACCACTAACATAAAGTAGAATATGTCACGAAAAAACAATCTCGGAATCAGAATGAAAAGTGAAAGCATCCCAGAGTTATTAATGCTTAAAGTGACAGTGGTCATTGCAAAAAATGCTCCCGTCCTTAGGGTAATAATGGGCTCCGTCCCCAAGGAGTTAAAAAATCTTAATCCTTCAAGTACTTATTAGCTGCTGAATACTACAGGGGAAATGGTTTTCCTTTTGGAACACAGAGCTCTCTGCTGACATCATGACCACAGTGCTCTCTGCTGACATATCTGTCCATTTTTGGAAGGGTCCAGAGCAGCATATGTTTGCTATGGGGATTTTCTCCTACTCCTGACAGTTCTTAAAATGGACAGAGATGTCAGCAGAGAGCACTGTGCTCATGATGTCAGCAGACAGCTCTGTGTTCCAAAAAGAAAACCATTTCCTCTGTAGTATTCAGCAGCTAATAAGTACTTGAAGGGTTAAGATTTTCTAATAGAAGTAATTTACAAGTCTGTTTAACTTTCTGGCACCAGTTGATTTAAAAAAAAAAAAAGTTTTCCACGGGAGTACCCCTTTAAGACTATTTAGTCTAAGGTGAGACCATCTGTAAGTTTGCTTACATAAAAGCAAAAAAAAAGTGTGCCAACATTTAGTTACTTTTATTCTCCCCCCCCCCCCCCAGTGTGTTTTAGTGTGTCATGTGATTCTTTAAAAATTTGATTCAACCTTTCTATTGAGGAATGTGAAACTACACAAGAAAAAAGACACGACAGAAAACCCGTCACAAGGAGGTGCATGAAACCTCTAATGCAGTGGTCTTCAACCTGTGGACCTCCAGATGTTACAAAACTACAACTCCCAGCATGCCCGGACAGCCGTTGGCTGTCCGGGCATGCTGTGAGTTGTAGTTTTGTAACATCTGGAGGACCACAGGTTGGAGACCACTGCTCTAATGTATTTTTGTCTGCTTCCATTTTCATACACGGGCAGATGGAGCTTTTTCTGTTGTATCCTATATGAATCTGTTCAGGAAATATCATAACCTGCTCCATCGGATTCCATATGTTTCTCCACATGTTGAGCATGCAAAGGATTGGTACACCGCTTTAAGTGGTGGTGCCATTTGCTGACTGCAGACTGCTGAGATCACTTGACAGCGTGGCATGCAGCGCAGTGGCACATACAGCTGGAAGAAGCCAAGCACCCCTGTGATCAGCTGTTGTCTGGAGCCAAACAGGATCCTGGGAAAGGCTCCAGACAACAGTCATCCAAACACCAGAGAACCTGCAGAACCTGAGAGTACCTTAAAATCACAAAAAAAGTTTCACCCAACACATGGAAGGCAAGTACAGCCCTTAAAGGGGTTATCCAGGGGAAAAAAACTTTATATATATCAACTAGCTCCAGAAAATTATACATATTTGTAAATTACTTCTTTTAAAAAACCTTAAAGGGGTATTCCAGGCAAAAACCTTTTTTTTTTTTAATATATATCAACTGGCTCCAGAAAGTTAAACAGATTTGTAAATTATTTCTATTAAAAAATCTTAATCCTTCCAATAGTTATTAGCTTCTGAAGTTTTCTGTCTAACTGCTCAATGATGATGTCACGTCACGGGAGCTGTGCATGATGGGAGAATATCCCCATAGGAACTGCACAGCTCCCGAGACGTGAGTCATCAGAAAGCAGTTAGACAGAAAACAGCAACTCAACTTCAGAAGCTAATGGCTATTGGAAGGATTAAGATTTTTTAATTTTTCGGAGCCAGTTGATATATAAAAAAAAGTTTTTGCCTGGAATATCCCTTTAATCCTTTCAGTGCTTATGAGCTGCTGAAGTTGAGTTGTTCTTTTCTAAGTGCTCTCTGATGGCACGTGTCTCGGGAACTGTCCAGAGTAGATGCAAATCCCCACAGCAAACCTTTTCTACTCTGTGCAGTTCCCAAGACAAGCAGAGATGTCAGCAGAGAGCACTGTTTCCAGACACAAAAGAACAACCCAACTTTAGCAGCTGATAATTATTGGAAGGATTAAGATTTTTTTTAACAGAAGTCATTTACAAATCTGTTTAACTTTCTGGAGCCAGTTGATACTTAAAAAAAGTTTTTAACCACTAACCACTTTATCCAGTAGTGAAAAGTTTATAAAACCTGGATAACCCCCTTAATGATAGAGGTAAATTAAAACAGATTTTAGTAGCCAGTTAAATGTAAACAGGACTCCATACTTGTACGCTGACCCTGCTCTCCAATAACCTGGATGTAGTCTACTGTATATCTGATGTTAATGCTTTCATAAAGCACAATGAAGCAGAACATGGACCTTTGTGTCTCTCCAACTAAAACATATCAATATGCTTGAAGATAATAATAAAAATAATTAAATAAATAATACAGCAAAAAAAAAAAAAAAAAAAACAACAAAAAAGAAACACCAGACTGTTAGGTCAAATAAAGGAATATGAAATTGTTGTGTATGATGTCAGATTTATTATGTCAGTATATATGTAGTATATGCATCTCATTAGACAGTTTTAAGATCTCAGTGGACATGACTTAGAGGAATAACAAAATGCACCAGGTTTATTCATTTATTGTTCCTTTTAGTTTGGTGCAAGATACTGGTGTAAATTGGGCTAATATATGGCGCAAAAGAAGAAAAGTGAAAATCACACAGAGGCCCGGATTTACTAAAGCAGTCCAATTATTAGACCGTACGGGGGGAGATTTATCAAAAACTGTGCAGAGGAAGAGCGGTGTAATTGCCCATGGCAACCGAGTAGATCGCTTCTTTCATTTTTAAAGAGACCTGTGAAAATTGAAAGACGTAATCTGATTGGTTGCTATGGGTAACTGCCCCACTCTTCCTATACACAGGTTTTGATAAATCTCCCCCTATATGCATCTATCACAGAGGCACAGGTTGTTTGATAAATCTGTCATATTCTTGGGCAGGTTCACATGTTGTAAAAACAAAAAAACTGCAGTTTTTTTTTATCCAATAATGTGTTTTATTACAAGTCTATGGAAAAGTGGTCATCAGTGCATACATTGTTAAAGGGGTACTCCACTGCCCCAGAGTTTGGAACATTTTGTACCGAACGCTGGGTGCGGGCTGTGGGGGTTGTGACGTCACTGCTACGCCCCCTCCCATAGAATTGCATTGAGGGGGCATGGGGTGATGTCACAACGGGCGTAGACGTTACAACCCCAGCAACCCGCACCCCAGCGTTCGGTACAAAATGCTCCAAACGGTGGGGCAATGGAGTACCTCAGCACTAAACAGTAAACCTGGGCTAGCGTGTGCCACTGTAATAGATTTGGCATAACTTTTGCCTGTTTTGTCTACTTTTAAGACACTCTCCCCATTGTGCCTCCCCAAGTTGTATGGAAGCTCCGCATGGAGGCACAGAATACACTATTGGGCTGACCTGCCGGCACATATTGTAGTCCGTGTACCATGATATGCCTATGTGCAGACAGAATATTTGGCATTCTCCCACTCTTCTCAATGACATTGGAGGTTATAAGATCTGACTGCAGTGAGATAGCATGAATGGCTATAACTTTGGGCCAGAACTCGAGGACCCCAATAGTTTCCCCATGGCTGGAATCGTAAAACAACACCATAGACATCTATAAGTCGATACGGTACCTCTGTTTGACTTCTTTAAAGGGGTGCTCCACTGGAAAGAAAAAAATCTAAATCAGCTGGTGCCAGAAAGATAAACAGAGTTGTAAATTACTTCAATTTAAAATCTTAATCCTTCCAGTACTGATCAGCTGCTGTATGATCCACAGGAAGTTCTTTTCTTTTTGAATTTCCTTTCTGTCTGACCACAGTGCTCTCTGCTGACACCTCTGTCCATGTCAGGAACTGTCCAGAGCAGGAGAGGTTTGTTATGGGGATTTGCTCCTACTCTGGACAGTTCCTAAAATGGACAGAGGTGTCAGCAGAGAGCACTGTGGTCAGACAGAAAGGAAATTAAAAAAGAAAAGCACTTCCTGTAGAGCATACAGCATCTGATAAGTACTGGGAGGATTAAGATTTTTAAATAGAAGTAATTTACAAATCTGTTTAACTTTCTGACACCAGTTGATTTAGATTTTTTTTTTTCCAGTGGAGTACCCCTTTAATGAGAATTTCACATTGCAGAGATATTCTTCTCTTTACCTATTGCTTCAATGGAAAGATATCCCTGTAATATACAGACTCCACACTGTGATATACAGCCTCCCTACAGCTCCATAGTACCATTGAAACATTTATTATGCAATGTGCACCAAAAACAACAGGAAGAAAAGGGGGTGTGGCCTACCATGAAAAGGGTGTATCCTGGACAGGAAGGGGTGTGGTCTACAATTCTATGCCCAGTGCTAGAAATTCTGGTGTATTACCTTTGCCTGAAGTAAACCAACTCATAGTGCAAACTTAGACTAGATGCATCAATCAGCCTGAGCCACTTTACCCAAACTGGCACATTTGAAGTCCAAATTTTGCCCTGTTCTAGGGCCCTTGTACACTACAGAAATTAAAGGGGTACCCCAGTGGAAAACATTTTTTTTTTTTTAATCAACTGGTGCCAGAAATTTAAACAGATTTGTAATTACTTCTATTTAAAAATCTTGATCCTTCCAGTACTTATCAACTGCTGTATGCTCCATGGGAGGTTCTTTTCCTTTTGAATATCTTTTCTGTCTGACCACAGTGCTCTCTGCTGACACCTCTGTCAATGTCAGGAACCATCCAGGGCAGGAGAGGTTTGCTATGGGGATTTTCTCCTACTCTGGACAGTTCCTAAAATGGACAGAGGTGTCAGCAGAGAGCAGTGTGGTCAAGAGAAATTCTCTGGAGCATACAGCAGCTAATAAGTACTGGAAGGATTAAGATTTTTGAATAGAAGTAATTTACAAATATGTTAAACTTTTTGGAACCAGTTGATTTAAAAAAAAAAGTTTTCTACAGAAGTACCCCTTTAATGGCCGTGTGGGCATTCAGCGCTGTTCCATTAAATGACTGCAATGCATTTCCGGGCAGAATCCGGTGAAAGAATAAACATGTAAATTTTTTCAGTGGAGTCCGGATCCATCGAAGAATTTTGATATCATAACAATTTGCACTGTTCAGCAGAATTCACATTGAAATCAATGGAGTTCAGTTCTGAATTATTCCATAGTGGGCATTGGGCCCATAGAATTATCCCCCCTATGGACCATCACACATTGTGCATTAGACCTTATAATTTGCATAAAACGATCTACGTAAACGGCCTAAACTTCACAACCCCTTTCATTTCTCTCTTTCTGAAGCGTGTGGCTCTTTAGTGACTATGTTAGACATCTGTGAGCATTTCAGGAATAACATGGTATGGTTATAGTAAATGAAGAACAATAAAGATAAAGCTGGGTATTCTGGATGCATCTAGCAGACTCCAGAAGCGTTGGATGGGGAGCAGTATCAGGTAATTACACAACATACAAGCATGTCATGACTCCGACGGCTGCAATTACGTTTATACTTTTCACTGTTTCAAGGCAGATCTTCAGGGATTCATCCAGGATTCAAAGTTAAGTACCTGTCGTCTCTTTCCTTCCATTCCAGGCAGAAGAGCGCAGGCATCGTGTACAGACACCTGTCATTGGGTAACACCGGCAAATGCACTGGAACTATACTTCAACCAGACATATTTAACCCTTTCATAGAAGTATTTTGAGGCTTAGCAAGCAGAATTATAGCCACAGTTTTGCTGACTTGAATTGTGCAGCCTTTTTGTGACCCCTGGGGGCTTATTTTTACCACACTATGGTAAAAAAAAAAAATTTTTTGCCATTTGTGACCATATATACACCCATTTAGGCTGTAAGCCAAATGATTCTTTTCCACAAATCCAAAATGCACATCCGTATACCACAGCCAGCTCTCACTATGTGGTTTTGAAAGTCCTGCGGCACGAATAGCGCAGAACCATGAGGATACCAACAGGAGAAGAAAGAGTTTCCAGCGGGAGAGTAGCGGTAAAATGTCAACTTTACTATAGCATGAAAGCAGTATATCAAAAAACAAAGGGTCTTGTGCACACCGGTTCTGATGTGTTTCGGTTACGTGGACCTTTGTCATAGATCTGTGACTAAGGTCCACATGACCCAAACGGGCCAGATCGGGTGTGCACAAGACCTCTAACTGTTTGGATATACTGCTTTTTATGCTTGAAGTTTTAACGCTACTGTCCAGCAAGAAAACTCGTTCTTCTCTTCTTGATATGATTATATTTATCATGGAAAGAAGTCCAAAAAAACTATATATTTTTTTCCATTATTAGTTTATTTTTTATTTCCTAAAGGAACTACATTGGCGGTGTTTATTTATTATTTAATTAATCTTCATTAAAATTATATATAGGATAAGGATTTTTTCAAACCTATTTTTATAAAACCTAAAAGGTGAGAATAAACCTCTCTTTGAAAAAGACAATGAAATTATTTAGAATTCAAAATTCTATATTTATAGGGGTACTCTGTGGAAGTAAACCCATCACCCATCTTTTCCTTCTCATCAACCTATTTAATTCTTTAAATATCATTCATTAGCTATCTAGAGCAGTTTACCCTCTTTGGGTGTCTCTAACATGCATGAAGTGAGGGAATGACATCATCCAGCCATCCACTCTTTATCTGTCCAAATGACTCTCTGAAAGCAGCCCCCACCCTCCTAAGAGACACGACCATGCGATTTCTGTCTTGCACTAAGTGATGCTCTATTTAGTGCTGAGAACAGGGAGGTGTGTGCAACCTCAGACACTGAACTTCTCTCTGCTCCTCTCTCAAAGCAGGAGGGTGGGGGCTGCTCTCAGAGAGGGAGCTGGCTTGCACAGCAGAGCTACAATGATTGCTGGGAGATGTAGGCAAAGGGAGAGAAGTATAGCAAAGAATATCAAGCAGCCAGAGAAGACAAGAGATGCCGTAGGAGCATATCAGGCAGGATGGTTTACAAGCTTTTTTTCATATATAAATACTTCCCTGAAGTACCCTTTTAACCCCCAGTGTTTTCCATACAGAGTGTCTCCAGCTGTTGCAACAGCTGGAGACTCACTTTGTGAAAAACACTGCCTACAGACACACACACACATCAAATCAGGAGTTATTCAACTAATCCTTAACATTGTAGGATTTCTTAAAATAACAATGTAACAAAAATGTAGCTTGTCCAAAGCAAACAAAGAATTAGGGCATGTGATCAGACAGATTAAGGGTATCACTGACCCTGAGCTGCTAAAAAATGTGTGCATTGAGTACCAGACACCTAAAATTTCATGAGTAACAGTAAGAAAAAACTTTCGGAGTCACTATCTTATACATTTTAAACCTCTTACTAAATAAAACTACAGTGACAATGTGACAAATTTGGGTTTGTCAAGTCACAAACCTATAGACCCTTTTACCTTCTCTGGATGTCTTGGGCAGTTTGGTACCGAACTTATAACAGTGCAATCCTCTGTCCTGCTGTTATTCTACATTGTATACCCAGCCAACAAGTCCCAGGTAACTTGATAGGTCTTGTATATTAAAATAACAAAGAATACCAAAAAATTAGAAGTGGATATGAAAGTTCTGTCTAGAAGGTGTGTTCTCAAAATAATCTAACGGGTCTAAGGAGCCCCAGTGTGAGTAAACATAACCCTTAGCCCAATGACATTTTGTGCTGTCTGACACCATCAGGACACATACATGTTTATCAGGGTTCTTAATGTATAGAATGATCCTGACAAAACCACCTAAAACAGCTGCATCTTTGGCCTCTTTCACACTATGAAATAGTTCCGTTTAGGAACTTCCGTTACCAGTTCCGTCACTATATCAGCGAAACCCGGCCGTTACAAAACCCCTGACGGCCGTGACAAAATCGTATTGCAGCCTATGGGGTTTTATAACTACCCATTTGCACCCATATATGCCCGTAATTCATTACGGGCGTTATACAGTGACGGGACATCGTGGCAGAAAAATTACTGCATGCAGTAATTTTTCCGCCACGATGTCCCGTCACTGTATAACACCCGTAATGAATTACGGGCATATACGTGTGCAAACGTGCAGTTATAAAACCCTATAGGCTGCAATGCGATTTCGTCACGGCCGTCAGGGGTTTTGTAACGGCCGGGTTTCGCCGATATAGTGACGGAACTGGTGACGGAAGTTCCTAAATGGAACTATTTCATCGTGTGAAAGAGGCCTTTGTGTTGCATTTGCTAATATTTTGGCAGCAGATTCCCTTTGCATGGTGGATGAGAGTGGCTGAAACTAAGCAGTGAAGTGGTATTCTGGTACCATCCAAATGTATTCAAATAAAATAAAATAATTTTCTAATATAGTGTTATCAAACACTGTACTAACTTCTGTATTTTTTTTTTTTGCTTGAAACCCCCCTGAGAGGAAGTTGTGTAGGTCCTCCATTGCCAGTGTGGTGTTGTCTCAGCAGCTCCTCCCTTTCTTCTGAGATGATGCATCAATCTCTGCTGTGCCAGGAGATTTGGCTGGCTTGTCTCTCAGCTCAAGCAACCCCCCCCCCCCCCCCCCCCCAGTGATGTCTTTGCCTCTGACCATCTCCCTGTCACATATATGTATTGGGTCATGTAGAGAAGAACGTGGTGTTTTTATATAATGTCCACTTGTACTGCGCAATGATTCTACAAAACTGTTCTGCTTTTATAGCAACGTTCCACAACAGCTCTAGTGAGGGAACAAGCAGGAGTGTTGTTGAAGGGGAGTGCGCAGGTTGGGAGAACTGTGGGGAAAAGCTGACTAAAGCAATGTATTTTGGGAATTGTAGTACTGTGCAACTGCTCAACCAGAAAGTAGTTAGAGGACACGGTAGGGGAGAGGACTATAGATAAACATAACATATGAATTTGTGGTGGTTTTAGAACTGGGGCAGACAGGTTAGCAGTGCTATAAACTAATGCAATATTTTTTTGTTTTTTTTTAACCTGAAATTGGTGTACCCCTATAAAGTTTAACTTAAAATCCACCTTTAAATGGCTTATATGGACATTACACAGAGGGAAGGGGGAAGTCCCACTTAGAACTCCTCCCTTCATGAACCACAACAGACTTTTGGGGTCTCAGCATGCACATGCATTACATTTACAGCCAGAAATGGTGGGGTCACAATAGGACAACCCTATAAATGTATTTTGCAGTGTGTGCGCAGGAAGATTATTACTACTATATTCCTTTGATCGATTTTATATTGTAGAAGATACACCTGAATAATGAAACTGACAATTAAACTAGATTGTTTTATTAGCATATGTAAATTTCCAGTTGAACAGTGGAAAAAAAATGCCATGATCCTATCACAAGTGAACAGAGGTACAGCACATCACATGAACAATCACAGTTTTCAATTTTTTAGTTTCCCAAAAATTTGGGACTGCAGAGAAATTAACCCACCTATCACCTAATAGTTTTTTTTTGTTTTTTTTGTGTGGAAAATTTCAAAACATGATCAGAAAGGCTTTCATGAGTAAGGCAACAATTGTTAAGAGTGCTACGGGAAGACTATGGGCAAACTAAATACTCTTGGATAAAGATAAATCATACCATCATTGAATGCAGATATAGTATTATCACATTTGCCAAGTCTAATAACTTTGTATTATTCTAGATAAAATCTATATCTGCGATCTATAGTATGGCTGGGATTTAAAAGGTGGATTGTGATATGTCAACAACAATCAAACTATGGCACATAGAAATAAAAAAGTGACATGCATTTCCATAGACTACTTGCATAAAAATAGAACTTTAGAACTTGTAGTCGAGGAGAAACCCCTTTTGCACGTTATTTATGAAAGTACACAATTGAAAAAAAATTAAAGAGTAATAGTCATAAGAACTTTACAGAGTCCATGAACACTGGATCAAAAATAAAACAAAAGTAAAAAAATGGGATATGGTATCCATCATAGCTCATTTTAACTTTTTGTAAACCCTCCATCACAAAACACTTTCAAGATAGACTCGGTAATAGATGGTAGTCAAGAAACCCTGGTTTTCTGGAAGAAAACTTGGTATAGAAACACATGACAAAAGAATCACATCCAATATTCAACAAACACAACTGTGAATACAATTGTTCAGTATTATAGTGCTTATTGTGGCATGAAGTCCTATTCAACGTTGCTTGAACACACATTGGATTACCCTATAAACACCAAACTCATCAAGGTTATCAAGTATATCACCATGCATTGGTACAAGGCATACATTACAGCAACAAACATATCTATTGTTTTTGTTGTCCATAAATTAGGGAAGAAAATAGATTTTTTTACATATTTTTTTAAATTTATTATTATTGTTTTAATTACTAACAATGTACATCATACGTAGGGAAACATTGTATGGGCCCAAACAAAATATTAAAGAAAAACCTCATTGAAACATCTTTACAAAATAGAACAATATTGTCATTGGCTTAGCTGCACTTCAGGAATAGTGTTATCTTGTTGTATCGATTTTTTTATTTAAATTTATTAATTTTTTTACATACATTTGGTATCTATTTTTGATTAAACCAAAAAATAAAATAAATTGCTGCCTATGAACGTTTTTACACAAGAATCAAACATTTTATATTCTCCCAGCCCCCCATGGTAAATCATTTACTAACATCAAATGCTTTTCACCAAATACATTTAGTAGGTCACGATGATAATTCCGAGAACCTACGTCCGCCAGTGTAAAACCAATACGTTTCAGTGTAGAGATTTACTTAACAGTTCATTTAAGGAGGACAATGATGCTACTCTCCAGTCATGTCTTTGTAGGGTTACGGCTTTTATATCTAATACTTAATGCTCACATTTTCTTTGGCAGTAAAATGATCAGGTGATAGTGAAGTCAAAACCTTTGGCACAAGAAGAAAAAAAAAAAAGAAAAAACTTAAAGAGAAAATAAAAAAAAAGGTTTCCCGTCATGTAACCCACATGATGCACTACTTTTGTCAGTGATGCATAAAAAGAATAAAGATACTTTTCTCCAACAAAATAAAATGTCACATTATAGATTTTCCTTCCAAATGTATTATATATATATATATTTTGGCTTTTGTGTCTGAACTGACAAAGAAGAAAATAAAAAGAAAAAAATTATATCTAGGAAATGTAATTAAAAAAAATGCAGACAATACTGGTAACACACTTAGCCTCATCACGGATGGCTATCCTTCATTTTTATCACTAGGATAAGAGGTGAGATTGAAGATTACAAAGGCTATCAATGCTTTTACCCAACGCTGGTGATGTACGCGTCTACTGAATTCACTATAATTAAAGCCTGCCTGGGGTGAAATAACGTTCTTACAAATGAAACTCTACGTTCCACTGTTTAGTTGTGGAAAAGGTTTGAAGAATCTGGGGAATAGAATAAGATCAAGAATCGAGCATAACATCACCGAAGGAAATAAACTTCAACTTTCCCAATTCATCTCCCTTCTCCTCAGTACACTGCTTCCGTGAGATGGGTCGAAGGATAATTTGAAAGCTCTATTTTTCCTACTTCAGCCCTGCAGTTGTCAGAAAATAATAGCTAAACTGATAAAGTTCTACAATATTAGCCATAACCACAACCAGACCTGTTGTACCGTATATACTATTCCGATTAGCTTTATTTCACATGTCAATAATCATCCTAGAATTCATATTTCTGAACAAGGAACATTTCCTAATTTTCTGTACTTTTCCAAGTGATACTTCATTTTCACGGCTGTACAAAGCAATGTCAAAAAAGCCATTTGTATGGAATACACATTGTCCATAAGACATACAATGCATTTACCTTAAATTATTATCTTGTGTTGTTAGAAAAGTCAACAACGTTCATAGCATTAAAGGGGTTCTCCACTACCCTGCCTTCCGGAGCTCTGCTCGCAGCATCCGGAAGTTTCTTACTCCGAACGCTGTGTGTGGGCTTCCGTGTTCGAGGCCGCCCCCTCGTGACGTCACGTCCGCCCCCTCAACGAAAGTCTATGGGAAGGGGGCGCGACCGCTGTCGCGCCCCCTTCCCATAGACTTTCGTTGAGGGGGCGGGCGTGATGTCACGAGGGGGCGGACGTGACGTCACTAGGGGGCGGCCTTTAAAGGAGTATTCCGGTGGAAAACAATTAATTTTTTTTAATCAACTGGTGCCAGAAAGTTAAACAGATTTGTTAATTACTTCTATTTAAAAATCTTAATCCTTCCAATACTTATCAGCTGCTGTATACTACAGAGGAAGTTCTTTCTTTTTTTTATTTATTTTTTTCAGTCTGACCACAGTGCTCTCTGCTGACACCTCTGCCCATGTCAGGAACTGTCCAGAGCAGGATAGGTTTGCTGTTGGGATTTGCTTCTGCTCTGGACAGTTCCTGACCTGGACAGAGGTGTCAGCAGAGAGCACTGTGGTCAGACAGAAAAGAACTACACAACTTACTGTGGAGCATACAGCAGCTGATAAGTACTGGAGAGATGAAAATGTTTTAACAGAAGTAATTCACAAATCTGTAACTTTCTGGCACAAGTTGATTTGAAAATTATTTTTCCACCGGAGCACCCCTTTAAAGTTAAGAAAACAGAAGATTTAACTTGCCGTGTGAGAGAACAGAATTTAATGATATTTTGCAATAGACACTTATTTAAAAACCGAGTGGTTTGTTTGTCTGATAAAATAAACTAAAAAAAAAATGAATTTAGTTACAAAAAAAGATTACAATTGTTCTGTATTTTACTGATGGTCTTTTGCACTGACTTTTTTTTGTTCTAACTACAAACTGGATAAATTTTGGTGAATTTTACTTATTTAAAACAAGCACATAAATGAGGCCATTCAAATTTCTTTAGCTTTTATTACCCCTCCCCCCATTTTTCCTCACCATAAGTTATACGTTAAGCTTGTTAAAGCTAAATTCATCAGCCATTCAAAATATCTGTATGTGTGCCATAAAAATGTATTGATCATACTGCATAAAAATCATAAAAAACAAAACCTGATCTGGACGTTTATTGTAGGTTTTTGAAATTTTTATTTGCTCTACAATATGTGTAATTTTTTTTGCTCTAAATCTCATTTGGAAGTAAAGATAACTAATACTAAAGTACTAAACTAAATTAAATAACATTTTACTGAAAATCCATACTTTTTTTTCTGATCATGAATGTGATTTATAATTATTAGTACTTTTTTTTTTTTTTTTTTTTTTTTAGAGGTGGGGAGTTTATTCATAAGATGGCTATATTTTTACTATTATGGGCTGGCTTGAATAAAAATTAAGAAACCAAACAATTCCTTCAAACCAAGGTCTATAGAAACTTTTCAAGATGGGTGGTGATCATGGCGGCCATTTTGAATCCAACTTTTGTTTTTTCAATAGAAAAACAATGATGTGCTTGGTTTTAACGTAACTTTATTCTTTCATGAGTTATTTACAAGTTTCTGACCACTTACAAAATGTGTTCAATGTGCTGCCCATTGTGTTGGATTGTCAATGCAACCCTCTTCTCCCACTCTTCACACACTGATAGCAACACCGCAGGAGAAATGCTAGCACAGGCTTCCAGTATCCGTAGTTTCAGGTGCTGCAGAATGGGCAAAACAAAAATTGGAACAGGACCCTCAGTTTACGCAGAAGATTTTGTTCAGTGATGAGGAAACTTATGTGAATGGTGAAGTTAACAAACAAAACCACCGCTATTGGTCTGACACAAACCCACATTGGACTGTTGGAACACAAAAATTGATGGTATGGTGTGGTATATGGGGTACAAAGATAGTGGGGCCATTCTTCATCAATGGAAACCTCAAGGCCACTGGATATGTGAAATTGCTACATGATGATGTGTTTCTCTCTTTATGCACTGAAGCTGGCACGTTCCCTGAGTTTTTCCAGCAAGATGATACACCACCACATTATGGATGTCAGGTCCGAGCATTCCTAGATGAACAGTTTCCTGGAAAGTGGATTGGTTGTCATAGGCCAGTTGAATGGCCCCCAAGGTCTTCCGATCTGACCCCCTTAGACTTGTATCTTCACAGCATAGACAATTGCCTTCAGATGACCCCAAAGATAAGAGATGTGCAGCACCTGAAACTACGAATACTAGAAGCCTGTGCTAGCATTTGTCCTGGGGTGTATATAGTAGTATATAGCAGTGTATATGGATACTGGAAGCCTGTGCTAGCATTTCTCCTGCGGTGTTACTATCAGTGTGTGAAGAGTGGGAGAAGAGGGTTGCATTGACAATCCAACACAATGGGCAGCACATTGAACACATTTTATAAGTGGTCAGAAACTTGTAAATAACTCATGAAAGAATAAAGTTACGTTAAAACCAAGAACATCATTGTTTTTCCTGTGAAATTCCCAATAAGTTTGATGTGTCACATGACCCTCTTCCTATTGAAGAAACAAAAGTTGGATTCAAAATGTCCGACTTCAAAATGGCCACCATGGTCACCACCCATCTTGAAAAGTTTCCCCCCTCACATATACTAATGTGCCCCAAACACGAAGTTAATATCACCAACCATTCCCATTTTATTAAGGTGTATCCATATAAATGGCCCATCCTGTAGTTTTACATATCCAGAACTTATAATACAATACAATTAAGGTCAGGGCTAAAGAGAGTCTTACGGTTCTGCAAGAATCATAACAACCTGACCACAATTCTTTGACATGGGAAAAAAAAAAAAAAACTTTTATAAATCAATCTGGCAACTGTTACAGAGAATCCAATATAGTCAGTTGTTGATTGTGACTTACTGCAGTAAACCATTAGAGGTTAATAGTTGTATTCATGGGATTTTGTTTGGACCATAAGTCACTGAATAGCCAGACACAATATACTGTGTTAGATGTAGAGAACATGAACTGTGCACCGTATTTCATTCACCACATATCTGTGAGTATTAAGGGCATTGAGTGAATACTGCATAATAATACATTTCCCATGATTCTCTATCCAGAATGCATTAACCACTAGATACTGTCAAACGTAAAAGTTATTAGTCGTCAGTTTGACAGATTACTATACAGCCTATGGACTACACAAAACTGATAAAACAATTGGTTAAAACTGCAAAAAAAAAAAAGAAAACAGAGACAAGTTCTGACCGTCATTACTGAGACTGTAGAGAGTGAGGAGTTACTTTGGTCTGTTCCTATACCAGTCAGAAATAGCCAGATGGCCAACTATGCCATCTGCAGTGTTAGGCTATAAGAATAGCCAACTGATAAGTGATCAGGCAATCATGATTTTCCCTTTTCTACTCCTTCTGTCACCTGGGCCCCATTTTTTTCTTTGTTATAGGGGTACTCCGCCCCTAGACATCTTATACCCTATCCAAAGGATAAGATGTCTGATGGCAGGGGTCCCCCCCACCATGGCATTCTGAACATCTTGTTCCAAACGCTGGGTTCAGGGTCATGACGTAACGCCACACCCCCTCCATTCATGTCTATGGGAGGGGATGTGGTGGCCGTCATAATGTTTAGAATGCTGCGCAGAGATCGCAGGGGCCCCAGCGGCAGGACACCCATGATCAGACATCTTATCAACAGGAAAAGTAATGGTCTTCCGGCTCCTGATAACCGGTAAAATCCAAAGCTTTATTCTCATACTTCATTCAAATCCATGTGTAACATCATGGGAATAAAAGCTTACAAACAAAATGGTGCGTTTCGCTTGTAAGCTTTTATTCCCATGATATTACACTTGGATTTTAGTGAAGTTTGAGAATAACGCTTTGGATTTTACCTGTTGCCGGGAGCCGGAGGTCCGTTACTTTTCCTGTTGATTGCCTCACCTGGGGACTCGGCCCCAGCGTCCTTTCACGAGCTTCCACATGAGAGGTCGTACCGGTGCTATCGGAATGCTGGAGCGGTTGGTGAGCTGATCTGCTTTATCTTACTTGCTTTGCTATCAGACATCTTATCCCTTATCAATAAAAAATTGTGCATTTTACAGCAATTTGCATAATTTAAGTCATGCGCAGAAAAAAATGCAAGTATAAATTAGCTATGGTACCGCCAATTAGCTGCACTGTGTGAACGGAGCCCAAAAACTTTCACAGCGAAGGAAACAACAGGTAGAGTACTATTTAATCTGAAACAAGAGTCTTTTTCAAAGTGATTTTTTTTAAGAATAATAAAAAAATGTTTTCAAAGTTTTCTGTTTGAAAATACTCCAGGCAAAAAGACACAGGCCCAGAATGATCAAACTGTGTGAGAGAAAAAGTGAAGTGATTTCCCCACCCGGACCAATCACAGCTCAGCTAATGAGCTGAGGTAAAGTGAAAGCTGAGCTGTGATTGGTTGCTATGGGAAAATCTCTCCACTTTTTCCTCTCTCTTATGCCTAGTTCTGATGGGCGTGGAGCATTACAGGAGTATACTTTATTAGGCGTCGCTTGCATACAGGTATCGTGCCATGCCCCATTAGGCCCAACATAGTTTTAGTTTGCCTGGAGTGTTTCTTTAAAGGGGTACTCCGCTGCTCAGCGTTTGGAACAAACTGTTCCGAACGTTGGAGCCAGGACCTCGTGAAGTCATAGCCCCGCCCCCTCATGACATCAGGCCGCTCCCCGCCCCTCAATGCAAGTCAATGGGAGGGGGCGTGACAGCCGTCATGCCCCCTCCCATAGACTTGCATTGAGGGGCGAGGCGTGGTGTAATGAGGGGGCGGGGCTATGACTTCACAAGCTCCCGGCTACAGCATTCGGAACAGTTTGTTCCAAACGCTAAGCAGCGGAGTACCCCTTTAAAGATTCAAGACTTGCAAGAAAGTGTTACTTAAAGTGAAAAGTAGTTAGAAATGACAATTCTAAAGTACATAAATGGTCACTGTATGCAAATAGGAGATGAGAAATTATGTTTTAAAGTGAATCTGTCCCTTGGAAAAATCAAACCAAATGGCCAACATTTTGTTGCTTTAAGGGTGCGTTCCCACAGGGCGTATACGCAGCGTATTTGACGCTGCGCAAAATTTATGGCAGCAGCGGGAAATACGCTGCGTATCCCTTGCTCACTATACACACAGGGCTTTCCGGCGGCAGCCCTATGTGTGTAGTGAGTTTTGGAGGCGGAGCCGCGCGTCACCGACACGCCGGCATATGGCTCCGCCTCCAAAACTCACTACACACATAGGGCTGCCGCCGGAAAGCCCTGTGTGTATAGTGAGCAAGGGATACGCAGCGTATTTCCCGCTGCTGCCATAAATTTTGCGCAGCGTCAAATACGCTGCGTATACGCCCTGTGGGAATGCACCCTAATTCACTAAAAAAAAAAAAAAAAAAAAAAAAAGGTACTTTATTGTGTCCTGGGGTCCACTGTGCCTATGGGCTATAACACATCTCTGCTCTCTATTTAATAGACAAGCAGAGACAAGCAGCGGTTGGCTTCGAGTGTTGAGCTCTGCTGAAATCCTGCACATGCACCACTGATGCAGAGTGCAGTGTACAAGCTGTAAATGGGGCCTATCAATAGGTCCCATCTATCCTTCTCCTATCCAAAGAGATAGATGGTATAATTTAGTGAGACAGAGAGCCTCCCTGTGGTCTATAGCACAGGGTAAGGCTAGCTTATTGAGGGGTAGGTTCCTGTACGGGGCCGTACTTTTCAGGGCGTATACTCCGTCTAGGTTTAGGGGTAGTAGAAGGGACCTAGAATAAGGGTAAGCAGGTAGTGGCCACCATCCATAGGCCTACACCCCCTTAGGCCCTCCCCCCTTGACCCCACCTTACCCCTATCCTATCCTTCAGTATCTATATGGACCATTTATTGTAAGTCTCCTGATTGGTGGGAGCAATTGGATATTGGTATCACAAATATAGCGGTTCCTGGTATGCCTACAATTTCACGCACCAGGACTACCTATTTTAAAACTTTTGTTGGTCTGAGTGGACCAGTTTTTTGCTTTAGATTCTAAGAATAAATAAAGTAAAATTTTAGTGTTTGTTTTTGGATTACAATTTTAGGCCTATCAATTGCACTGAATCCTGCATCAATGGCGCATGCGCAGGATTTAAAGGGGTACTCCGGTGAATTTTTTTTTTTTTTAAATCAACTGGTGCCAGAAAGTTAAACAGATTTGTAAATTACTTCTTAAAATTACTATTTAAAAATCTTAATCCTTCCAGTACTTAGCTGCTGAATGCTACAGAGGAAGTTCTTTTCTTTTTAAATTTCTTTTCAGTCCAACCACAGTGCTCTCTGCTGAACACCTCTGTCCATGTCAGCAACTGTCCAGAGCAGGATAGGTTTGCTATGGGGATTTTCTCCTACTCTGGACAGTTCCTGACATGGACACAGGTGTCAGCAGAGAGCACTGTGGTCAGACAGAAAGGAAATTCAAAAAGAAAATAACTTCCTGTGTAGTATGCAGCAGCTGATAAGTACTGGAAGGATTAAGATTTTTAATTAGAAATAATTTACAAATCATATATAAGGAAAAAAAGGGGGGGTACCAAATGCCTCTAGACTAATACCATAAAATGGTACATGATGATGAAATTACAGAAAAATAATAAATGATAAATCGGACTGTGCTTCACTTTAAATGATGTACAGATTTAATATAAAAAATACAAATAGGACATAAAATAAATAATACAAATCTAATACAAAAATGCCTCCTACCACAGGGCCCTTGTGGGGAGGTGAGATAATTAAATACAAAGCATATATTAAAAATATTTTTGTAAAAATTATAGCATGTGAATTACGTTCTACCGCTATCTCAATATATTGTAAACCGACATAGTATACTTTTGTGCGGTATACTCCGTTCCCATGTGATTTAGAACAGTTCACAAAGTGATATAGTTACCAACTCCTCAGGGTGGTTTTGGCTGGACGTCCGAGAGATAAATATATGAGGACTGTATTCAGCGCTAGCGTGCGCTTACGGTGACGGGCCCGGATGCCACAGGCCAAAGAGGTCACCGGTCACGGAATAATGGCAGGCTCGATGGCAGATGCAATGGAGGCTTTATCCAGCGCTGGCATGCGCTTGCGATGACGGGCCCGGTTGCCGCAGGCCAAGGAGAAGTCACCGATCGCGGAGTGGCTCCGGAGATGTAGATATACTCGGAGATATATGGATCTTGCTCCGGAAACAGAGAAAGGAAAGCCTCGTGGAAGATCTCTCGGCGTCTGGTGGAATGGCGGATGAATTGTAGCCAGGTGTACAATCAGCAGGTGATGGAGTTGTATCGGAGATAGATGATGGCGGTTTGTAGATTGCGGTAGTCATGCAATAAGTATTTCTTTCTCTAGACGCGTTTCAGGGTACTTTATATATGACCCTTTCCTCAGTAGAGATTATCTCTACTGAGGAAAGGGTCATATATAAAGTACCCTGAAACGCGTCTAGAGAAAGAAATACTTATTGCATGACTACCGCAATCTACAAACCGCCATCATCTATCTCCGATACAACTCCATCACCTGCTGATTGTACACCTGGCTACAATTCATCCGCCATTCCACCAGACGCCGAGAGATCTTCCACGAGGCTTTCCTTTCTCTGTTTCCGGAGCAAGATCCATATATCTCCGAGTATATCTACATCTCCGGAGCCACTCCGCGATCGGTGACTTCTCCTTGGCCTGCGGCAACCGGGCCCGTCATCGCAAGCGCATGCCAGCGCTGGATAAAGCCTCCATTGCATCTGCCATCGAGCCTGCCATTATTCCGTGACCGGTGACCTCTTTGGCCTGTGGCATCCGGGCCCGTCACCGTAAGCGCACGCTAGCGCTGAATACAGTCCTCATATATTTATCTCTCGGACGTCCAGCCAAAACCACCCTGAGGAGTTGGTAACTATATCACTTTGTGAACTGTTCTAAATCACATGGGAACGGAGTATACCGCACAAAAGTATACTATGTCGGTTTACAATATATTGAGATAGCGGTAGAACGTAATTCACATGCTATAATTTTTACAAAAATATTTTTAATATATGCTTTGTATTTAATTATCTCACCTCCCCACAAGGGCCCTGTGGTAGGAGGCATTTTTGTATTAGATTTGTATTATTTATTTTATGTCCTATTTGTATTTTTTATATTAAATCTGTACATCATTTAAAGTGAAGCACAGTCCGATTTATCATTTATTATTTTTCTGTAATTTCATCATCATGTACCATTTTATGGTATTAGTCTAGAGGCATTTGGTACCCCCCCTTTTTTTCCTTATATATTATTTTGTACTAGTATTTTTTGGTGTAAATACTTTCCATTTAGCCTCGATTAATTTATATTGTGAGCTGCACATACCCCATTTTTTTTAATTTACAAATCAGTTTAACTTTCTGGCACCAGTTGATTAAATAAAAAAATGTTTTTTTTTGGCAAATTAAAACTTTTTCAATGTATGAACTATTAGACAATGTCGGACGTTTGATGCAAGTGTTCCAGGTGACAGATTATCTTTAAAGGGGTACTCCGGTGCTTAGACATCTTATCCCCTATCCAAAGGATAGGGGATAAGATGCCTGATCACGGGAGTCCCGCCACTGGGGACCCCCGGGATCTTGCACGCGGCAGCCCGTTTGTATTCAGGCCTGGAGCGTGTTCACTCCGGGTCTGATTACCCGCGACCACACGGCCGGCGGTGTGTGACGTCACGCCTCCGCCCCCGTGTGACTTCACGCTCCGCCCCTCAATGCAAGCCTATGGGAGGGGGCGTGACAATCAGACCTGGAGTGAACATGCTCCGGGGACTGATTACAAACGAGGCGCAGCGTGCAAGATCCTGGGGGTCCCCAGCGGCGGGACTCCCGCGATCAGGCATCTTATCCCCTATCCTTTGGATAGGGGATAAGATGTCTAAGCACCGGAGAACCCCTTTAAGGTGGTCGACTTCTGAAAGAATATATGCATGACAACACATTGTAACAGAGCAAACTGCACAAGTACATAAAAATACAAAAAAATTGCTCCTTTTAAAGTGATGTTCCCTTTAGGATAACAAAAATATCTAATTCATGTATTTTGACTCTACATTTTAATAGCCCATACAGTACTAAACATGGGTCTACAACACAAGATTTGTTACAATACAGAGGGAGGAAACAAATATACAAGCAAACACTGAAAAAAAATGGAAAAAAAATTACAATAATTTAAAAAAAGGAGTGGGGGGATTAAAAAGAAAACATCCATGCTTACAAGGGTAAAAACATACATTTTTATTTCCCTGGGGGTCTTGAGTCAGTCTTAAGAAAAAAAAAAACTGATTCCAATTTCCCATGTCTTTGCATAAGTTCTATGTATTTCCAATGTAACCAGACTTGATAGCAGTGTGAGCGGGGGATACCATTGAAATTGTTCTTTCGCTTATAGCAAAGCAACAGCTATTCTGGCAAGACATTTAAATATATTTAAAAGAATCTGTGACTTGTCCATTTCCTACATTTAAACAGTCTCCTTTTCTACTATACCCCCGGTCACTGATACAGGAGAGTGCAAGCTCCAGCAACACAATAAAACAGCAAACCCCTGTAACCAATGACAAATAAGGGGTTAAAGGAAAAAAAAAACGACAATGATAATCTTCATATAGCAGCACTCCAGCAGTCCGCTGTGCAGGAAGGCCCGGGCTGCTTCCAGCTGTCACACCAGGCCATTATTTCAGGGTGTGCCAAGACGTAGAGGTCTTTTTCATCAAATACTGCTCAAGTACATTGTTTATTTTCCCGGCATTCACAGGTGATTCATTTACTATATCTTCCAAACAAGTCCTGCAGCAAAAACATACAAAGTATCATTAACGTAAAGATATTAAAGGGGTTATCCAGGAAAAAACTTTATATATATGTATGTATATATATATATATATATATATCAACTGGCTTCAGAAAGTTAAACAGATTTGTAAATTACTTCAATTTAAAAAAAATCCTAATCCTTTCAGTACTTATGAGCTGCAGAAGTTGAGTTGTTCTTTCCTGTCTAAGTGCTCTCTGATGTCACGTGTCTCGGGAACCGCCCAGTTTAGAAGCAAATCCCCATAGCAAACCTCTTCTACTCTGTGCAGTTCCTGAGACAAGCAGAGATGTCAGCAGAGAGCACTGTTGCCAGACAGAAAACAACAACTCAACTTCAGCAGCTGATAATTATTGAAAGGATTAAGATTTTTTAATAGAAGTATTTTACAAATCTGTTTAACTTTCTGGAGCCACTTGATATATATATATATATATATATATATATATATATATATATATATAAAAAGTTTTTTCCTGGAATACCCCTTTAAGAAAAAATGTTTTCCTCCTTCATTCTTACAATGCATTAAGAAAGTCTTTTTTCGCATTTTGTTATATTGCAACCTTATAACAAACATCATGCCACACCCCCTCCATTCATGTCTATGGGAGGGGGAGTGACAGCCGTCATGCCCCCTCCCATAGACATGAACGGAGAGGGAGTGGCGTGATTACACGAGGGGGGGGGGGGGGGGGGGCGTGGCATGATGTCACGTCACCAGTCCCCGAATCACAGAGGTTTTTGAGAATGGAGCTGCAGCCCCGCATAGAACGCGGGTGCTGCACGGAGATCGCGAGGAACCCCCGCGATCAGACATCTTATCCCCCCTCCTTTGGATAGGGGATAAGATGTCTTTGGCCGGAATACCGCTTTACCTTTTTCCACCCTATGACATATAGTTACGTCATGGGAGGGAATACATTAAAGCAAAGTGACATATATATATTTACCTCCTTTAGCATTAACCTTCTATGAAGAGTGCAGCAGCCAGGACTTGTCTCAAATGACGGGCAGTGCCGATTGCGCCGATGCCCAGCATTAACCCTTTCGATTCTTCAAACAAAGTTGATTCTGGGATCTACAAGGCTAAAGTTTTGATGCTAGTGGATTCGGGGGGGGGGGGGGGGGAGGATGATCGGGACCACCGTGGGGTAATCGGGATAGTCAGCTAGTAACCAGCGTCGGGTCATTTTTGGACCATATCTGCTTTTGCTGCTGGACTCAAACCACAGCAGACCAGACCAGCAGTTTTCAGTCCGGCAACAAAAAATGGCAGCATTAATCCTACATCCTAAACATGTATTATTATCTTGTCATACAGGTGGCAATTATGTGCTGCTCCTCATTGCAGCAATAGTGGGCGTAGCTTCAACATCAGCCTAAGCGCTTATGTGCATCAACCCTACTGGACGCTGCTGTTCTCTAGTTTTGAGTCCCTTTTACCAGTTAAATTGCCCTTGTTGAAAGCAGAAGTATATTGAGACTAGTTACTATGCATTTCTCTAATACAATGGTCTATGTATCTTCTTTTTGAAGACTAGTTTATACACACAATCTGCAAGTTAAAGGTTGTGCAACTATCTATATATATATATATATATATATATATATATATATATATATATATATATATATATATTTATTTTGCTTCACTTATCTTGTATTGATCCCGAGTTATAGCCTATGCAGATATCTGAACTCTTCCACCACTTGCTGCTGAAAGGCCTTGATAGAGCTCTGTCTAGAGAGCTCAGTCTATTGATACGCTTTTTGATGTTATACAATTGTGAATGCAGATTATGTATATAAACTGTAAAATGATGTCTATATTGCTGTAATGACATAACTTCCATGCTTGATGCGTTGTGATAATGTAGGAACCATTCGTTCTGTGTTTCTGAGATTTAACATTAAGTTCTTTGTACCTGTAACAAGGGTGAGTAAACCAGGGTCTGTATTCAGTTGCTTGTGGAAAGCTGCTGTCTGTGCCTAAACTATTTTTCTGATGTAAGATGTGTATTGCACAGTTTGGAAATGTCAGTGAACTCAAGATAGCAAAATGTAAAACACATCAGAACCATTTATCAAACTAAATGGGTCAGAAAAGTGGCATAAGAATAAACTGAATGAAGCATGTGTGCCATTTTTAATCTTGGTGAGCCATGAACAACAAGGGAAAGTTCTATTATTGACTTCCACCCATTTTTGGAGCAAAATACTGGCATACAGTCATAGCCGTAAATGTTGGCACCCCTGAAATTTTTCAAGAAAATGAAGTATTTCTCACAGAACAGGATTGCAGTAACACATGTTTTCCTATATACACATGTTTATTCCCTTTGTGTGTATTGGAACTAAACCAAAAAAGGGAGGAAAAAAAGCAAATCGGACATAATGTCACACCAAACTCCAAAAATGGTCTGGACAAAATTATTGGCACCCTTGACTTAATACGAGAAAGGAAAAAAGGTGACTGGTTCTCTAGGTCTATGGGGATTACTATAGTGATTTTCTGGTGAGATTGGGTGGTGGAGTGGCTTCTCACCAGAAAATCACTTTAGTAATCCCCATAAACCTAGAGAACCAGTCACCTTTTTTCCTTTCTCGTACTAATTGCCATTTGGGTATATAGGAGATTATACCTTGACTGAAGTTCTCGGTCACCACAAACAGATAGAGTACATCTCACAAATCTATTTTTTTACCCTTGACTTAATACTTGGTTGCACACCCTTTGGAAAAAATAACTGAAATCAATCTCTTTCTATAACCATCAATAAGCTTCTTACACCTCTCAGCTGGAATGTTGGACCACTCTTCCTTTGCAAACTGCTCCAGTTCTCTCTTATTGGAAGGCGCCTTTTCCCAACAGCAATTTTAAGATCTCTCCACAGGTGGCCAGCCACTTCAGAACTCTCCAGCGCTTTGTTGCCATCCATTTCTGGTGCTTTTTGACGTATGTTTTGGGTCATTGTCCTGGTGGAAGGCCCAAGATCTCGGATGTTAAAACAGCTTTCTGACACTGGGCTGTACAGTGCGACCCAAAATCCATTGGTAATCCCCAGATTTCATGATGCCTTGTACACATTCAAGGCACCCAGTGCCAGAGGCAGCAAAACAACCCCAAAACATCATTGTATCTCCACCATATTTCACTGTAGGTACTGTGTTCTTCTCTTTGTAGGCCTCATTCCGTTTTCGGTAAACAGTAGAATGATGTGCTTTACCAAAAAGCTTTATCTTGGTCTTATCTGTCCACAAGACGTTTTCCCCAGAAGGATTTTGGCTTACTCAAGTTCATTTTGGCAAAATGTAGTCTTGCATTTTTATGTCTCTGTGTCATCAGTGGGGTCCTCCTGGGTCTCCTGCCATAGTGTTTCATTTTATTTAAATGTCGACAGATAGTTCATGCTGACCCTGATGCTCCCTGAGCCTGCAGGACAGCTTGAATATCTTTGGAACTTGTTTGGAGCTGCTTATCCACCATCCGGACTATCCTGCGTTGACACCTTTCATCAATTTTTCTCTTCCATCCACGCACAGGGAGATTATTTACAGTGCCATGGGTTGCAAACTTCTTGATAATATTGCGCACTGTGTACAAAGGCAAATCTAGATCTCTGGAGATGGACTTGTAACCTTGAGATTGTAGATATTTTTCCACAATTTTGGTTCTCAAGTCCTCAGACAGTTCTCGTCTCCTCTTTCTGTTGTCCATGTTTACTTAGTGTGGCACACACAATGCAAAGACTAAGTGAACTTCTCTCCTTTTTATCTGCTTTCAGGTGTGATTTTTATATTGCCCACACCTGTTACTTGCCCCAGGTGAGTTTAAAGGAGCATCACGTGCTTGAAACAATCTTATTTCTCCTCAATTTTGAAAGGGTTCCAATCATTTTGTCCAGCCCATTTTTGGAGTTTGGTGTGACATTATGTCTAATTTGCTTTTTTTCCTCCTTTTTTTTTTTTTTTTTTTTTTTAGTTCCAATACACACAAAGGGAATAAATGTGTATAGCAAAACATGTGTTACTGCAATCCTCTTCTGTGAGAAATACTTCATTTTATTGAAAAATTTCAGGGGAGCCAACATTTACGGCCATGACTGTATCTGGCACAATTTGTACCAAATTATGCTAGTTCTATTGTCTTTCTAAAACCCACATGTGTGCAGTGCTTCAAAAGCGGTGTCCTGTCAGTCAACAGCTTCACTTCTCTGTGACTGTGATATGCTTCTTTAAGCCACTTTAGGTATTTTATTTAAAAGAGATGGCTTCTTCAGGATGGATGTCATGGTTGCATGTTTATATAAAGGGAAGATGCCAGTGTTTAGTGACAGGTTAGAGAGATAGGTTATAGCTGGTATAAACAGTGTAGTAAGGGTGGGGAAAAGGTGGGATGCGATTGGGTCAAGTGCACAGATGGTAACATGCAATGTAGAGAATAGTATGGAGAGCTTGTCTTTGGTAAGGGTGAAGAAGTGAGTAATGGGTAGGGGGACCTGGTGCGTGTAAGGATGGGTTGTGGAGACTAAGAGTTAAAGCTTTTTCTGATTTTGGCAATCTTGTGTTTGAAGTTTGTGGCAAAGTCTTCAGCTGAGATGAAAGATGTATGTGTGTTATAGCAAGGAGCAGATCCATTTGTAACAGTGCACTGTCCTCTACTGTGTTATCTACTATACACAGTACACTGTCCTCTATTATGTTATTTACTATACACGGTGCACCTTCCTCTTTTGTGTTAACCACTTCGCAGAGCTTAGTATTATCTGCAATGTGTTGAGTTCCATTGTGTTTGAGGGAGGCGAGTCAAGAGCTGACGCAACTGGGGTGTTATAGAATGTAGTGGCTGTGTCTGCATCGTGGAGAGAGGATATGGTGAAAAGTGGCAGAAGAGAGTGTGTGAATGTTCAAGAGGTTATCAAGTATTACAAAAAAATAAACTTTATTTTTTTTTTTTTTTAAATGAAGCCAAAGTTAAAATACCACAAACAACCTGAGGTACGGTGCTGTTTTTGGAAGATATTAGCTCTGTTTTTCTATTCCTGCATATCTTCTCCAAGATGTTTGGAATTTATAGAAGGGCGTGTTAGGTTCTGGATCTGGGGGGGGGGGAAGTAAAGGTGAAGAGAATATAAAGAAGTTATGGTCACATATGTGGAGAGGTGTCTTTAATGAGGACAATTGTGTGGCTGCAGGAACCACTCTGAGAGACCAAAGGAGGAGATTTGCATTAGGAGTTTTGAGGTGTCTGACTGGGTGCAGTCATTGTAGAGTTTATGGATTTTTCAAATTTGTTGCGGACTGAGTGTGTGTCCCAGAGTGCACCGGAGACAGGGCACTACTGCCACCAGTGTCTGGCTAAGCGGGCAGGTCCTGCTTTCACCTCTTGCTTCAGAACCAGGAATAAGAGAGAAGACCGGAGGACTGGACAAAGGCTATCTAAAGCTGTAGGGGACCAGCATTTGTCTGGGCTAGGAAAGTATGCCATATTTCAAATTTTTTTTGGTTAAACACTGGAATATCCCTCTTAGTGGTGATGCACAGCACAACTCCTTTCTGGCTTACTGGCTAGGATGCATATAGTGTATTCCTTCTGCTTAGACCAAACTGGGTCTGCAGCTGTATAGCCACGGGCCCAACTCAGGAGGAGGAGGTGCATCAAATCTTCCACACCACCTCCTGCTTGAGGGGAAAACCTCTTCCAGAGCAGGGACATACATCATTTTGACAAAAAGGGGTCCGGGCCTGTAAGCAGTGGTGTGTTATGCATCACCCCTTAAAAGGGTATTCTGGCTTTATACATTTTATCCCCTAATCCAAAGGATAGGGGATAAGATGCATGATCGCAGGGGTCCCAGTGCTGGGGACTCCCGCGATCTCGGTGCAGCACCCGGCATTCTGTGCCGGGCGCTGCCTCCACGTCGGGGCCGTCACGCCCCCTCCCACAGACATGAATGGGGGGGGGGGGGGGGGGGTTATGGCGTGACGTTACTAGGGGGCATGGCCGTGACGTCACGTGCGCGTCTCAGAGGCAGCACCTGACACAGAATGCTGAGGGCTGCACCGAGATAGCGGGGAATACGGGACAAGATGTATAAAGCCGGAATACCCCTTTAACTATTTATACACTGAGGGTCAGGCCAAAGATTTCATCCCCCCCCCCCCCCAATGTCTACATAAAAATGTGAATTAAAAGTCAATAGCCCAGCTAAAAAATTACTGTTCTGCCCTTATCTGTTAAAGTCTTGGTATTAATCGTCCAGCAAAAGCATGAAAATTCAGGTGTTACTGTAGCTAATATCACTGACCTACTGTTCTTCCTATCTCACATTCATGTGTTTTGCAGGTTCCATGTGGAAGCTGAGTGTCACATGAGATTTCCCTGATATGGCTCTGGTTAAAGGGGTACTATGGTGGAAAACTTTTTTTTTTGGTGCCAAAAAGTTACAGATTTGTAAATTACTTCTATTAAAATGAACTTAATCCTTTCAGTACTTATTAGCTGCTGAATACGACAGAGGATATTCTTTTCTGTCTGTCCAGTGCTCTCTGCTGACACCTCAGTCCATGTCAGGAACTGTCCAGAGGTGTCAGCTGAGAGCACTGTGGACAGACAGAAAAGAAATCCAAAAAGAAAAGAATTTCCACTGTAGTATTCAGTAGCCAATAAGTACTGTAAGGATTAAGATTTTTTTCATAGAAGTAATTTACAAATCTAGCAACGAAGGTATGTGCGTGCACTCACCGCTCAACGGAGACTGTTCAACATGGGAGTCCGGTCCACGTAAAGGCTGGATCCCAGCATCGGTGCAGGCTGGAGGGCGCTCGGAGGCTACGCCGGCTGTTTCACACATGTAAGAGTGCTTCTAACGGACTCTTTTTGAGACCGGAAGAAGCACGATTACAAGTGTGAAACAGCCGGCGTAGCCTCCGAGCGCCCAACTGCCTGCACCGATTCTGTGATCCAGCCTTTCCGTGGACTGGATTCCCATGTTGAACAGTCTCCGTTGAGCGGTGAGTGCACGCACATACCTTTGTTGCTACATTTGTTGATACTTCAAACTTTTCGTATGTGCACCCCGCAGGAAACGCGTTTATGGGCCACTGATGTCATGCAGTATTCCCGTTTTTCAGGTGCAGTAACGCTGTAGTGTGCCCTCTCCTTTCCTGGTCTTTTTGCATTGTATAATTTACAAATCTGTTTAACTTTTTGCTACCAGTTGATTTAAACCCCTTTACGGAAAAAAAGTCTGATTGATGTCTTAGTCCAGCACAGCCTAGATTTTGTAAGAGGCCAGATCTTCAGTGTGATGGCTACCCATTCCTAAATCCTGTCTCGGAGCCCTGGACACTCATGGGTGAGGAGGAGTGCGTTGTTGTGGTTGGCTGCAATCTCAACAGTGAGGCTTTAGATGCAGATGGGTCAAAGAGAAACTAACTCCTTTAGTTTTGTAACACAAGACAATGTGTGTGAATTCAACACATATCCAGTTTAGCATATAATAGAAACAAAAAGGTGATATCAGAAATCTAGGAAAAGAAAGAATATAATATTGAAAACATGACGTTTACTGGATCTTACCTGTGCAATTGTGAGGTACTATTTAGTGTAATTTATCTGGAGATATAAGTGTATGTTCTAGAAGGTGAACGGCTGGACTCCGCATGTGCATCTGGATCATTTAGAAAATCCCAAATGAGTATAGTGTCATCGTGAGAACTGCTGACTATTTGGAACTCATCAAACTGGAGGCGGAAAACTCTTCCTGAGTGTTCCTGACAAAAAGGAAATATAGGTGTAAGAAACAATGACATACATGTAGGCAACAATGACATACAACTAATGGCTGTAAAGACCCTGTGTAGCCCCTCTTTCACATCTGCAAAGACCCTGTGTTCCACATCAGTATGAATAATAGGATATGTTTGGTAGTGGGCTTTTTGCTTAGATTTTTGCAAAGGGGCTTAGGACAAAGAGACAAATGGTATCTTTTACATGGTATCTGTCTGGGCTCCCATAATAGAAGAATGCTTTCATTTTTTGGTGCCAAGTGTCATAGAGGCATACCCAAGCCGCTAAACTGCTGAGGGCTTGAACTCCTCCTTGCTCCTCCTCTCATCCCTATTCGTGCTTGAATGAAACTCACCTAGAAGCTGAGCCCTGACTGTCAATCAAGGTGGTCAGCTGTCAGACAAAAGTTCATGCGGCCATCTCGTCCTATCCCACTTATACATGAATGTTTGGCTTAACCGAATGTTCACCTGCTCTGAAAAGGGGGGGGGGGGGGGGGGTAGAGGTAAGCTGCTGCCAGACAGCTCTTGTGGAGACTTATCTCCCTGAAAACAAAAGGGTTGTGCAGTTGAAATCTAACTTGCCCTTCTCTCCTTTGACATCATCTGTTGGGGTAGAATCAGGCAGCCCCTATACACTCTAGACAGATGGTGGTTCAGCAAGCTTTGGTATTAAGTTTTTGGGACCTTAAAGCATCATTGTCATTTGGAATAATGTTTAACAATATGTTAAGACATGTCAAAAGTTTAGATTGCGCCTGGTCTCAGTCCTGTTGCGATTGCAAGTTACCGCTGGGTGAAGTGCGCATCAACGCATGCCTCTCTCCCTGGTTGTTACTCACATCTGACTCATTGTCCTTAGACTCTAAGGGTACATTCACACTAAGGAATTCCATGAGCGGAACTCTGCAAGTGGAATTCTGCGCAGTGAATATTACCATCAATGTGACTAGGTCTTCCGCGAGACCCATTCACACTGAGGAATTTCAGCAGCGGACAATTCCGGCACCGAAATTGTTCCACACAGAGAATGAACATGTTCATTATTTGTGTGGAATTCCATGAGCACTGCATAGACGTCAATGGCGTCCTACCGCCGCACGCGGAATTCTGCAAGTGGAGATACCGCAGTGTGAACGGACCCTAATGCAGAGTATAAGGCCATATTCACATGGCATAAAATGTGCTGAATGTCTGCCCGGAAAATACAGGGAAAATTCTGCACATTTGAATAAGCCGACAGGCGCTAGGACTGCTTGGAAATGCGTGGTCTCATAGATGGCAATGCATTTCCGAGCGAAATCTGCAGATTGAATAGACATGTCTATTCTTTCTGCAGATGCCGATGCAGCAGAATCCCATTGAAATCATTGGAACTCTGCTGCTGCGGAATGTTTGTCCAAAATATTCAGGTGGAATTCCGCCATGTGAACACACCCTAAGTCAGACAGAGCAGCTGGCCGGAAACTGAAGAGCATACCGTGCTCAAAAGTCAAAAGTTTTCCCAATGCCAACAACACTAAGTGGACTATGCCTGGCCTTCCACTGAGAACATCATGGTGCAAAAGTATGAGACTATAAAAGTGCATTGGCTTCACAGAGGTACATATACTTTTTTATATGAACCATGGAATAACCTCTACCCCTATTCAATTGTTTCCCAAAAAAGGTGTCTCCAGGTGTTGCAAAACTACGACTCTCAGCATGCTGTGAGTTGTAGTTTTGTAACAGCTGGAGGCACCCTGGTTGGTAAACACTGCCCTATTTACTTAAAGGGGTACTCCGTTGGAAAAAAATATTTTTTCTTTAAATCAACTGATGCCAGAAAGTTAAACAGATTTTTTAAATTACTTCCATTAAAAATATTTGATCTTTCCAGTAATTATTAGCAGTTGTATACTACAAAGATAATTCTTTTCTTTTTTAGATTTATTTTCTGTCACGACCACAGTGCTCTCTGCTGACACCTTTGTCCATGTCAGCAACTGTGCAGGAGAAAATCCCCAACATAAGCTGCTCTGGACAGTTCCTAAAACGGACAGAGGTGTCAGCAGAGAGCACTGTGCTTGTGACAGAAAAAAAAAAACCTCTGTAGTATACAGCCGCTAATAAGTACTGGAAGGAGTAAGAATTTTTTATATTAGTAATTTACAAATCTGTTTAACCTTCTGGCACCAGTTGATTTAACAAAAAAAAAAAAAAAAAAAAGTTTTCTACCGGAGTATCCCTTTAAAAAGGGCTAACCAGCAGGAGGGGCACAAGTTCTGGTTGAAAAAAAAAAAAAAAAAAAAAAAAAAGGACATTCTTTCTAATCCTTAGAAAGACACATATTATGAAGCCAATCATATAATGTTGCTAAAATATTCATATAGAACATTGGCCATAGGATGCAGGTGATGTGATTTCTGTAAAAGATTTATTACAGAGGGTTTACCCTCATCTTCATTCTACATAATAATCTTACATCCCATCTATCATTACATTATAACTTACCGTATATACTCGAGTATAAGCCGACCCGACTATAAGCCGAGGCCCCTAATTTCACCCCAAAAACCCAGGAAAAGTTATTGACTCGACTATAAGCCTAGGGTGGGAAATACATCATCCCCCGGCATCATCCAGACCCCCGTCATTAACACCTGTCATCATCCCCCCCATCATCATCACCTGTCATCATCCCCCCCTTCATCATTAACCTGTCATCATCCCCCCTTCATCATTACCCTGTCATCATCCCCCCTTCATCATTACCCTGTCATTATCCCCCCTTCATCATTACCCTGTGATCATCCCCCCTTCATCATTACCCTGTCATCATCCCCCCTTCATCATTACCCTGTCATCATCCCCCTTCATCATTACCCTGTCATTATCCCCCCTTCATCATCCCCCTTCATCTTTACCCTGTCATCATCCCCCTTTCATCTTTACCCTGTCATCATCCCCCCCTTCATCATCCCCCTTCATCATTACCCTGTCATTATCCCCCCTTCATCATTACCCTGTCATCATCATTACCCTGTCATTATTCCCCCTTCATCATTACCCTGTCATTATTCCCCCTTCATCATTACCCTGTCATTATCCCCCCTTCATCATTACCCTGTCATCATCCCCCTTCATCATTACCCTGTCATTATTCCCCCTTCATCATTACCCTGTCATTATTCCCCCTTCATCATTACCCTGTCATTATCCCCCCTTCATCATCACCTGTCATCATCCCCCCCTTCATCATTACCCTGTCATCATCCCCCCTTCATCATTACCCTGTCATCATCCCCCCTTCATCATTACCCTGTCATCATCCCCCCCTTCATCATTACCCTGTCATCCCCCCTTCATCATCCCCCCCTTCATCATCACCGCCTGTCATCATCCCACACCACCCACTTCATCATCACCGCTTGTCAATGTCTGATTTAACAGTGGTCTTCAACCTGAGGACCTCCAGATGTTCCAAAACTACAACTCCCAGCATGCCCGGGCAGCCATAGGCTGTCCGGGCATGCTGGGAGTTGTAGTTTTGAAACATCTGGAGGTCCGCAGGTTGAAGGCCACTGCCCGGGCCTTCATCATCATCCAGCCCCCCTCCCCCCTTTAGTTTTGTACTCACCTCCGCGGGACGTTAGGGTGAGCTGGTCCGGGCCATCTGTGTTGCAGGGACCGTCCGCTGGGGAGGGATAGTCGTTCCGGGCTGTCACAAGGCCTCTTCTCCGTGCTTCGCGCCCGGCCCCGGAATAATGACATTTCCTTGACGACGACGCATAGGGACGCCCGGGCCCGGAATAATGACGTCAAGGAACGACTATCCCTCCCCACCGGACGGTCCCTGCAGCACAGATGGCCCGGACCAGCTCACCCTAACGTCCCACCGAGCAGAGGTGAGTACAAAACTAAAGGGGGGAGGGGGGCTGGATGATGACGAAGGCTCGGGCAGTGGTCTTCAACCTGCGGACCTCCAGATGTTTCAAAACTACAACTCCCAGCATGCCCGGACAGCCGATAGCTGTCCGGGCTTGCTGGGAGTTGTAGTTCTGAAACATCTGGAGGTCCGCAGGTTGAAGACCACTGAGGGCGGAGAGTTCACTCGAGTATAAGCCGAGGGGGGTGTTTTCAGCAAGAAAAATCGTGCTGAAAAACTCGGCTTATACTCGAGTATATACGGTGCATTTATAGAACACATTTTAGGACCCGTTGTAAGTTATCACTAAATAATGTTAAAACCTGGTTCAGACCACGAGCTATAAAAATGAGTCCTAACATTATCGCACCGGATCAACCAGACGTTGCAACGTCTTTATAAACTTCAAAGTGAAGACAAATGAGCCTGCGATCACCAGCCATGAACTATGAACCTTCTCCCACTGCTTGCAATTTGAACAGAAGCTATAGGAGGCTATTCCATTCCTGGTACTCAGCCAAGATTAATTTTGGACGGCCATAATGGCAGCACTCTAAATTCTGATCTCCTGTGGTCACAACCATACACAAAACACAGCTCCCCATCCTTTTAAGTGTGTGTCTATTAAACAGGCCACAGTGAAATTTTGCCAAGAGGGAAAATAATGGCTCCTGGATGAGGCCGCAATTACACAGATCTTGTTTCACATCAACTTCGGTAACAAATCGAGAGGCTTGCGCTTAATACCACTTGCTAAAAATGAAACGGAAGCCTTTTGGCAGTCGGTTCTCTGATGCTATGTATCACTAATCCGCTGTTCTGTACAAATACAAAGTATGTGTCAGAGCCCTAAACACGTGAAAGTACACGGTCATCAAATAGATGTTTGCCGGTATTTACTGAGTATTCAATTCCAATCTTAAAAGAAATGCTGAAACAGAACACAACATACATTTTTACTACAACCATTAGTGACTGAAGCTGACCATAGACATTACATTACTGACAGTGGAACCTACTGATTTAGGTGGGCCCAGCCGACCATCTAATTGTACAGAGGAGTCGCAGGAGAGACGCGTTGGGCAATTTAATGGGGTAAGAACATGGAATTAAAAAAAGGATTTTTATTAAATCAACTACAATAATATTCCACATTATACAGAATAGCAGAAAACAAATGGGAAAAAAAAACAGTTTGGGAGGCGATGCTCACGTCTTGAACAAAGACGAAGGACCCAGGCAGCAGAGGACAACGTATATTTTATTTGAACAGTGAGGACCACTGTCCCCACTGTTCAAATAAAATATACGTTGTCCTGTGCTGCCTGGGTCCTTCGTCTTTATTCAAGTTGTGAGCAGCGCCTCCCAAAGCATTTTTTCCAGAGTTGCACACTTAGGTGTAGCAGCCCACAAGGTCGGTATATCACTTTGGTGTGGTGGAGGCTGCACACCATTGGATATACCTCATCAGGGAGAGCCCCCTGTGTGTGTTTTTGTGTGTGTGTCTCTCCCTATATACATTATACAGAACCTGTGCATTATAACAATATTTCCTCATCTTAAATCCCCTTTCCCCCAAATAAAAAGCATTTATTTATTTTAAACTAGTAAATCCTAAAAAAAAAAAAAAAATATTAATAGATATATATCTCTACTCTATGCATCTAATATTTGTTTGTTTCCGTGAAATCCCATTTTAGTTTAAACTGATTTTCCCTAGTTTAAACCAGCTTTTACTGAAAGTATTTGCAGTAATATCTGGTGTTAACTAGGGAAAAGCAGTAACGTTGTCACAAAGGTGTTTAGTAAGAAAAGTAATATATATATATATATATATATATATACACACACATACACACAAACACACACATACTGTATATATATGCTGTATACATACACATACTGTATATATATATATATATATATATATATATATATATATATAAATTGGATAGTGTTTTAAGTGTACTAAACTGAAGATCCAGATTAAAGGCCAGTTTGAACGAATGGAAAACTATAAAAAAAAAAAACTGAAATTGGCAAAATTGCGGTGTTTTTTCAATTTTATCTGCCAAATATTTTTTTTCGGTTTTGCAGTATATTGTATGGAAAAAAATAAGGATGTCGTTACAAAGTACAATTGGTTTAGCAAAAAACAAGCTCGGATATGGTCCTGTAGATGTAAAAATAAAAGAGTTAAGGCTATTAAAAGGCGAGGAAGAAAAATTGAAATGAAGGAAGAAAAATTTTCTGCGTCCTATGTTAACCAAGGGGGTATACATGAAATCTTATATGTACTTTCTGTTCCATACTCAATTTCTCATATTCGGACACTGTTGCAGCATAAAACTGCATAATAATCGGCTAAGCTCTTTCGTATAAGGGTTTCCTCCTCTGATATCTGTTTTCCTTGCCAGGTTGATAGAGGATCATTCTTGCATGCTGTATGGAGTTATCTGTGTGTGGTTCCCTTCTGGAGAGCGGTAATGCAGTTTCTGGCGGATCGTCTGGAATTCCCTCTCGTCTCCACCCCTTTGGTTTGTTCATTAGGTCTAATTAATGATTTGGAGTCGGGCTCCCATAGGTGCCTCCTCATACATTTTCTGCTGTTTTGAGCCTGTAAGGTAGTGGTAATGGCGTGGAAAGATACCTCTCCTCCCTCTATGTCCCTTTGGTTTAACTTGGCTAATAAATATGTTCCATTGTATAGAACCCTTTATATTAGCCGTAGGTGCCCCAAAAAATGTTGACAAAGTCTGGATACCCTGGTTGATATTGGGAGAGTTGGTTGTTCCCTCTGAACGTGTAAGTTCTCCTCAGTAAAGGTGTTTACTATCTTACCCTCAAATGGTGGTTTAGGGTTCCTGCGAGTGTTTGCGTGGTGTGTGTGTATGTTTGTCGATGTGTTGGGCAGTTTCATCTGGGGTCTTCATGATTGCCCTGGCTCTATCTGTTGCACTTATCTGATATTATACTTTTGATGGTTGTGACGGTGCTTTTGTGGAGATCTCTGGAGTGTCTCGTTTGTACAGTGTTTTTACTTGTTATGTAAAATTTATAAATAAATACTTTAAAAAGAAAAAAAATGCATAATAATGATAAAACATAAAAGATTTGTTTAAAAAAACAACAACTCCATACTAGCAATATACATAAACTATTGTACTTGGTGCATCGTATATTACAATGTTAATCTCACAATATTCCCTGGTGAATTTTAATTTGTAATCCTAAAAGATCCTAAGAGATCCCTCCCATTAAATAACAAGCCTTGTGTTATTCCAGCATGTTTTAATGCCTTAATGCTTGTACGCAGCCAACACCACAAATCTCCGTATACTTACCACAAGTGTCCGCAGACAAAGTGTCCCCGCGGGAGCGCGCGGATCTAACGCAGCCACAAGGTCCCATACTTTAATTTTCCTGCAAGCCAAAGAGTAAGTTATAGATCGCTAGCAATAGGAAAAGACAATACAATAAAACGAGAACAGTGCTCAACAAATGAAATGTTGAAATGGGGAATAAGCTCATATGGTATGAAGCGATACACGTAGGTTAATGCACAATGATTACAATGACTTTATTAGGTGCCTGAAGGACATTATAGGGGTCATCTTGGCAAAAGAGAAAGGACACTAAGTGACTTTCCATAGATTATTAAAGTAGTGAGTTCCTGCAAGTAAGGTTCAGTATAGTGGAAACTTGAAAGGCAGGAGGGCAGCACTTCTTTATGGGTTTGTGCCAAGCACCTAAGCCTATAATACCACAAGTCTCTAAAAATGGAATCCCTTGCAGAAATAAAGACAGAATGCAACTGTAGTGATTTTCTGGGGTTGCTTGACACAGAGCATGAGTGAAAAAAAAAAAGCAAATGCAACTAATATAAAAGATTAAGGCTACCGCCCCACTATTTTATGGCTGTATTTTTAACACTCCACAATCTCGGTGCAGCCCCTGGCATTCTGTGCCAGGTGCTGTCTCCGAGACATGGCGGCCATGCTCCCTTGTGATTTAACACCACACCCCCTCCGTTCAGGTCTATGGGAGGGGGCTTGACAGCCGTCACGCCACCTCCCATAGACATGAATGGAGGGTGCTTGGCATGACATCTCGGAGGCAGCACCAGGTACAGAATGCCTATAGGGGATAAGATGTATAAGGCCGGAATACACCTTTAAAGATGCTTCTATAAGCAATGAACAGAGAAAAAAAGACACTTCTTGAAGCCAGGTTCTACAAATCAGACACTCATAAGATCACAAAAACGTAAAATGCACCCCAATAAATAAAAAAAGCAAATTGTACACAATATCACACCAAACTCCAAAAATGGGCTGGACAAAATTATTGGCACCCTTTCAAAATTGTGGATAAATAAGATTGTTTCAAGCATGTGATGCTCCTTTAAACACACCTGGGGCAAGTAACAGGTGTGGGCAATATAAAAATCACATTTGAAAGCAGATAAAAAGGAGAGAAGTCTTTGCATTGTGTGTCTGTGTGTGCCATACTAAGCATGGACAACAGAAAGAAGAGAACTGTCTGAGGACTTGAGAACCAAAATTGTGGACATATATCAACAATCAAGGTTACAAGTTCATCTCCAGAGATCTAGATTTTCCTTTGTCCACAACATTATCAAGAAGTTTGCAACCCATGGCACTGTAGCTAATCTCCCTGGGCGTGGAAGGAAGAGAAAAATTGATGAAAGGTGTCAATGCAGGATAGTCCGGATGGTGGATAAGCAGCCCCAAACAAGTTCCAAAGATATTCAAGCTGTCCTGCAGGCTCAGGGAGCATCAGTGTCAGCGCAAACTATCCGTCCACATTTAAATGAAAGGAAACGCTATGGCAGGAGACCCAGGAGGACCCCACTGCTGACACAGAGACATAGAAAAGCAAGACTACATTTTGCCAAAATGAACTTGAGTAAGCCAAAATCCTTCTGGGAAAACGTCTTGTGGACAGATGAGACCAAGATAGAGCTTTTTGGTAAAGCACATCATTCTACTGTTTACCGAAAATGGAATGAGGCCTACAAAGAAAAGAACACAGTACCTACAGTGAAATATGGTAAGGGTTCAATGATGTTTTGGGGTTGTTTTGCTGCCTCTGGCACTGGGTGCCTTGAATGTGTGCAAGGCACCATGAAATCTGAGGATTACCAATGGATTTTGGGTCGCACTGTACAGCCCAGTGTCAGAAAGCTGGGTTTGCATCCGAGATCTTGGGTCTTCCAGCAGGACAATGACCCCATACATACGTCAAAAAGCACCCAGAAATGGATGGCAAAGTGCTGGAGAGTTCTGAAGTGGCCAGCAATGAGTTCAGATCTAAATCCCATTGAACACCTGTGGAGAGATCTTAAAATTGCTGTTGGGAAAAGCGCCCTTCCAATAAGAGAGACCTGGAGCAGTTTGCAAAGGAAGAGTGGTCCAATACTCCGGCTGAAGTAAGAAGATCATTCCGGTGTAAAAAGATCATTGATGCGACTGAATAGGAAGCATCTGATTTCAGTTATTTTTTCCAAAGGGTGTGCAACCAAATATTAAGTTAAGGGTGCCAATAATTTTGTCCAGCCCATTTTTGGAGTTTGGTGTGACATTATGTCCAATTTGCTTATTTTCTTCCCTTTTCTGGTTTAGTTCCAATACACACAAGGGTAATAAACATGTGTATAGCAAAACACGTGTTACTGCAATCCTTTTCTGCGAGAAATACACAGACTGCCCACCTGGTTTTGCTGTTAAATCTCATGTTCAACCAGTGTCTCACAACTTGGATAGCATTTACATCTACATAGTGAGTGCAGGAAGTGAGTTATAATATCACTGAATCTACATCTGCTCTACCGTTTGTACAATGTTTTCATTATTGTCTGTCAGCGTTTGCACAGTCACGTGATGCAACATGAGTGAGCTTTGCTGTCATCTCACTGGTGCCCATTAGACCCGAGCCTTATAATGAAGCCCCGTGGTGATCAGACCAGGAGTAGATTTTGATAAATGCTCTGACTAATGAAACATGCTTCAGCTTAGTTACAACCCAACGAAAAATATGAAGATTTTTTTTCCACGCATTTCTAAGATTAACCAAGACAAATGGCATAAGAACAGGTGATGTTAATTAATGGAGCATTTAATGGCATCTGAAAGACACAACACATTCCTTGTATCTTAATTCTTACATATTAAATCTTTTACCTACAGCGTCTTCTCTGCATAATTGTGATTAGGAACAAAATCATTTTATCTTCTTTACCAAACCATTAAACTGTAGCTGGAAAAAAATAAATGAGGCCAAAGGCAAAAATTTGCCTTGTAAATGAAGAGGTGCATTCCAGTGGGTTTTCGGCTGGACATTGGCCTCAAGTGACAACAGGAAATGGCTACCATAAGAGCTCCCATGGGGGTTGTGACTGAGGTTTCTCAGAATTCTGATTGATAAATTTGTTTAGCTATGCAGTGCCCTAGGTGAAACGGGCATGCAGGAGTCTTAAAAAGCTGACTGACAAATTCTATGGGTGCGATAATGGATTCCATGTAGGTCACCATCCAGCTTTCTCAAACTCCTTAAAGGAGTAGTCCAGTGGTGAAAAACGTATCTCCTATCCTAAAGATAGGGGATAAGTTTCAGATCGCAGGGATCCGACAGCTGGGGTCCCCCGCAATCTCCTGTATGGGGCCCTGGCAGCCTGCGGGAAGGGGCGTGTTGACAACCGCACGAAGCGGCGGCTGACACGTCCCCTCAATCCAACTCTATGGCAGAGCCGGAGCGCTGCCTTCTGCAATCTCTGGCTCTGCCATAGAGTTGTATTGAGGGGGCTTGTCGGCCACCATTTCATGCAGTGGTCAACACGTGCTATCTGGCCATCGAGCCGGGGCCTCGTACAGAGAGATCGTGGGGGGCCCCAGCAGTCGCACCCCCCGTGATCTGAAACTTATCCCCTATTCTTAGGATAGGGGGTACGTTTATCACCACTGGACTACCCCTTTAATGCCAATTTTTCCTAGTTATATGGTGATACTTAAAAAAAGCATTTCAGGGTTTTAATGAAAATTTTTTGCTTACATAGTGCAGCATAGGCTATTAGAGAATAAAGTAGAGGTTCTTGTGTATGTCTTGTGCATGCCTGTTTAGATGATGTGGCAGGCATGGGGTTTTGAGCCATGCTTGTTTCTGATTCATAGCAGTAATGAATGTGTCATGGTGCCTACATTTCCCATGAATCCTTTGGTTTTGTAGGTAATTCAATGCACCTAATGAGACCAACCTATCACCTGGTCAGTCTCGAGGAACCAGAATTCTAAACAGCTGAGCCTCATAAGTAAGTTGGTGACAGTTCACACTACATGCAGTGTTCTCTTATTCAAAATATTGTTTTTTAATAGAAATATTGTCATGGGGCAAAAGTGATTTGACCTAAAATTACAATTGACGTATTTTGTCAAGATGTGAGATCTTTAGGCTGTGTTGGCACATTGAATGTTTACTGTATTTTTTTTACTCATTGCTACTGCGTGTTGCCCGTTTCTGGTAAAAATGACGTTAATACTGCGATTTGCACAATTGCATTTTAATATGATGCTTTTTTTCCCATGATGTTGGAAAAATTACATCAAAAACAGAAAAAAGGCAAATAAAAAAAAAAATTAAAAAAAACAGAATATGTGAAGACAGCCTCAGGTGAAGTGTATAACTACTATACATTCTGATACCATAGACATAGCAGCAGCATAAAGATTTGGTTGAGGAGGGGTATGGGAACTAGCAAGAGGGGATCTGAGTTCACCCGGAATCAGCTGACTCAATGGACATCCTCTGACACACATTTAGCACGGTAACTTTGTCAGAGTCAGACTGGTGTTCACGTGACATGATATGGGCATGGACATGGTATACACATGACGTGACATGATATGGGCAAAACAGGTTTAGATGAAGTTCAATGGCAATTCCCAGCAGCTTCTCTGTGACGTCAAATCATATAGTACGTGTACCTAAACTGTACAAGTTGAAGAAGTTGCAAACCTTTCATTTACTACCCAATCCTTAATATGCTGGTACCTTTAGAAGAATCTCAGTCTGTATTATAGATTCCATTAGGAAAAACAATATAAAACCATATTTAAAGAGAATCTGTCAGCAGTTTTAAGCTACCAACAGTACTGACAGCCTCATTGTCAGAGAGAGGAGTGGACACACCTTAAATGGGCACTGTTAGATACAAAAACTATGTTGTAAAGCATGTATAACCAATAGGTTTTGCAATTGCTTTCATTAGAAAATTTTCTGTATTTCATACTGAAAAAGCCAGTCAAACAACTGCCCCCCCCCCCCCCCCCCCCGCCTGCTAGACACATACAAATTAGATGTACATGGTCAGGATTAGGTACGGAGTGATATATTTTTTTTGTTGGATCTGACGGGTACACTTTAAATCCCAATCAAGCAGCTGCTTAACCCCTTAAGGACCAGGCCATTTTACACCTTAGGACCAGAGCGTTTTTTGCACATCTGACCACTGTCACTTTAAACATTAATAACTCTGGAATGCTTTTAGTCATCATTCTGATTCTGAGATTGTTTTTTCGTGACATATTCTACTTTAACATGGTGGTAAATTTTTGTGGTAACTTGCATCCTTTCTTGGTGAAAAATCCCAAAATTTGATGAAAAATCTGAAAATCAATCTTGCATTTTTTTTTACTTTGAAGCTCTCTGCTTGTTAGGAAAATAGATATTCACATTTCCAATATGTCTACTTTATGTTGGCATCATAAAATTAACAACTTTTTACTTTTGGAAGACACCAGAGGGCTTCAAAGTTCAGCAGCAATTTTCCAATTTTTCACAAAATTTTCACTCACTATTTTTCAGGGACCAGTTCAGGTTTGAAGTGGATTTGAAGGGTCTTCATATTAGAAATACCCCATAAAAGACCCCATTATAAAAATTGCACCCTCCAAAGTATTCAAAATGACATTCAGTCAGCGTTTTAACCCTTTAGGTGTTAGGTACCATTTTGGAAACTAGACCCCTTGAGGAACGTAACAAGGAATTAAGTGAGCCTTAATACCCCACAGGGGTTTCACGACATTTGCATATGTAAAAAAAAAAAAATGTTCACTAAAATGTGTGTTTCCCCCCAAATTTCACATTTTTGGAAGTGTTAATAGCAGAAAATACCCCCCCCCCCCAAAATTTGTAACCCCATCTCTTCTGAGTATGGAGGTACCCCATAAGTTGACCTGAAGTGCACTACGGGCGAACTACAATGCTCAGAAGAGAAGGAGTCATATTTGGCTTTTTGAGAGCAAATTTTGCTCGGGGGGCATGTCGCATTTAGGAAGCCCCTATGGTGCCAGAACAGCAAAACCCCCCCACATGGCATACCATTTTGGAAACTAGACCCCTTGAGGAACGTAACAAGGAATAAAGTGAGCCTTAATACCCCACAGGGGTTTCACGACTTTTGCATGTGTAAAAATTTTTTTTTTTTCACAAAAATATGTGTTTCCCCCCCAAATTTCACATTTTTGCAAGGGTTAATAGCAGAAAATACCCCCAAAATTTGTAACCCCATCTCTTCTGAGTATGGAGGTACCCCAAAGGTTGACCTGAAGTGCACTACGGAAGCCCCTATGGCGCCAGAACAGCAAAAAAAAAAAAAAACACATGGCATACCATTTTGGAAACTAGACCCCTTGAGGAATGTAACAAGGAATAAAGTGAGCCTTAATACCCCACAGGGGTTTCACGACTTTTGCATCTGTAAACATTTTAATTTTTTTTTCACTAAAATGTGTGTTTCCCCCCAAATTTCACATTTTTGCAAGGGTTAATAGTAGGGATCGACCGATATCGATTTTTTAGGGCCGATACCGATACCAATAATCTGTGGAGGTTAGGGCCGATAGCCGATAATTTATACAGATATTCCGGTATAAATTATCGGCTATTTCTCTTTCCCCCCCCCCCCCCCCGAAGCCGCTGCAGATCATTGATCTAAAGCGGGCGCTTTAAATCAATGTACTGTAGCGGCTTTTGCAGTGCCAGAGACCGCCGCCGCCACTTGCTTCTCTCCCCCTGCCTGTATAAAGCCCCCCTGACTTATAATACCCCCTTGTCCTGTGCCCCTCATATAATGCCCTATGTCCTGTGCACCTCACATATAATGCCCCCTGAGGGTGCAGAACAGGGAGCATTATATGTGAGGGGCACAGGACATGGGGCAATATATATGAGGGGCACATGTCAGGGGGCATTATATGTGGGGGCACATGATGGGGGCATTGTATGTGAGGAACACAGGACATGGGGCATTATATGTGGGGGTCACAGGACAGGGGGTATTATGTATGAGGGGCACATGACGGGGGGGGATTATATGTAGGGGCACATGACAGCCCACCCGTCATGTGTCTATATATATATATATATAATGCCCCCTGACTTATAATACCCCCTGTCCTGTGCCCCTCACATATATTGCCCCCTGTCCAGTGCCCCTCACATATAATGCCCCATGTCCTGCCCCCTCAGGGGGCATTATATGTGAGGGTACAGGACAGGGGGCATTATAAGTCAGAGGGGCATTATATGGGAACATGACAGGGGGGGCTGTCATGTGCCCCCACATATAATCCCCCCTGTCCTGTGTTCCTCACATATAATACCCCCCTGATATGTGCCCCTCACTTAAATTTGCCCCCCCACACTTATAATTTGCCCGTCCATCCATACAGCGCCCGAGCAGTGCTCACCTTTCTCACGCTGCTACGTTCTTGTACTGTGAGTGAGAGCTGCAGGGACGTGATCTCCGGGCGCCGGCGCAATGATGTGATGTCATCACGCCGGCCTGCCGTGGATCAGGGGCGTTGCTAGGTCTACAAAAGATCCGGGGCACTGGCCATGGCTGAGGGCGGAGCCACAAAAGGAGGGATCATAGGTGGCGGAGTCACTCGGCAGGGTCACTCAGATTACAATATACACTATATACACAGTACACAGTATACAGTATATGTCTGTGTACTTCCTTGCTTCTGTGCTCCAACCACTGCTCCTCTGGTCCGAAGCCGATGGGCCATAGCAGTAGGTACCCGGACCAGAGGAGCAGTGGTTGGAGCTTCAAAGGTAGCGCGTGCAGCTGCTGCATAATCACCGTTCTGTCCAGGGCCAGAGTGGGACCTAAAATAGGCCTGTGCATATTAGACTATTAGCCCTTTTTTTGTGGGGGACCCAGCAGCTGGACTCCCACCAAAATAAAATGGGCTGCATTGTGAAATCTCCTTAGTTCAAGTGGCTTTTCAGCTGTTGCAAAGGAACAACTCCCATCATCCATGGAAAGCTTCAGGCATGATGGGAGTTGTAGTTTTGTCACAGCTTGAGAGCCACTTATTGGGGTATCGTTTCACTGCAGGACTTTCAAGTGACTACAGCTCAGATGAGAAACAGGCGGACTATACAATGGTTTGACTCACAGGAGACGTCTTCTCTGCTGTATTTTCTTTTTTTCTTCATCTGGTCCAGACACCAGGTCTTCTTTCATCTTCTCTGCAGAGTTGACGCTTGGACATCACTGGTTCCTCATTTTGTCAGCAGATCCTCATTGTCTGTATGAAGACAATAATCATTGTAATCCTGCCAGATACTATTATGGGGGAGATTCATCAAAACCTGTGCAGAGGAAAAGTTACTGAGTTGCCCCTAGCAAGCAATCAGATCGCTTTCTTTCATTTTTTAACAAGGCCTCTGCAAAATGAAAGAAGTGATCTGATTGGTTGCTATGGGCAACTCAGCAGCTTTTCCTCTGGACAGGTTTTGATAAATCTCCCCCTATGCCCTTAAATATAATCCTGCCAGACATCATGCCATACACTGTTTCATCTGTTTGGCAGAATCCCACCCTTGTGGTGACCTCCCCCGGACCCCTAAGTCCCCCCCAGACTCATCTTTGTCCTCGTCTTTCAGACCTCTAAGGGCTTGCCCACACTGCGCACATTCAGTTGGCAGAATTCTGCCTGCAGCAGGCGACACCTAAGTCCTCAGTGATAGGACCACGCTGACAGCAATGGAGTGTGGCAGAATAAACATGTTCATTCTTTGGGAAGACGTCCATTGCGCCAGCATAATTCCACTGTGGCAATTCCACAGTATACACAGAGCAACAGAATCCCATTTTAAACAATAGGACTCTGCTGCTAGTGGATTTCCACAGTGAAATTATGCCAGCCGAATGTCCGCAGTGTGGATGAGCGCTTAGTCCCCCCAGACCTCTTAGTTCTCCTCCAGATCCCCCTTTTACCCTTGTTTGGAACCCTTAGTCCAGTGGTGTCCAAACTGTGGCCCTCCAGATGTTGCAAAACTACAATTCCCAGCATGCCCGTTCCATTGGCTGTCCGGGCATGCTGGGAGTTGTAGTTTTGTAACATCTGGAGGGCCACAGTTTGTACACCACTGCCTTAGTCACTCTCAGACCCTCTGTTATCCTCCTCCAGCCACTAGGTCCCCCCCCCACCAGATCCCCTTGTCTCCTTCTCCACCACACTTTTCTGCCCTCCTCCCCGACTCTATAATTATTAAAACTTCTCTGCCATCAACCACACACACACACACACACACACCTCTTTGATGCTTTATTATCTTCTAAACCCCACACCCCCCCGACCCCTGTTATTTTCCACACTCCAATTACAGCCTCCTCCCTCATTCCATACTGCTCTTTCTCTCCCCCCCCCCATCCTCCTTTTCACTCACCTTGTGGGGAGGACAGCTGAAGCAGCTCTGTGGCGGCGGGATGTCCTCCTCCTCCTCCTCCAGCCAGGGTACGGACCGTGACGTTAGGTGCCTGCGTTGTGTGCTGCGTCCCTGCCTGTTAACTCATCGCTGTTGTAATAAAGAAAACTGTGTCCCTGTAGCAGAATGTGACTCTTCTCCACAGGGACACAGTTTCCTTTATAACACCGGCCTGGAGCGAGGTCCCCTTCAGTGCCGAAGGGGAGGAGAGCGGCGAGGTCCGCATATGCTTTATTAAAAGTAAAAGTGCAAGGGCAGATGACCGGCCACTGTAAATATGCCACTACCGCCACCTGACATTCGGGGCTCCTTTGCTGACATATGGGGCTCAGGCCCCGGATAATTTGACCTAGTGACGCCGCTGCCGTGGATGGCAGCGTGAGAAAGGTGAGGGAGCGGAGGAGCGGGACAGCTCCCTCTCCACCATGCTGTCAGCTGTCAGGCAATTGCTCCGCACGGCAAAACAAGGCGTGCGCACGAATCGCGGGGCTTCAGTCCCGGCCTGAAGTTCAGGGCCGGGACTGAAGTCCCGCGATTCGTGCGCACGCCTTGTTTTGCGCATTATCGGCATTATCGGCAGGTTAGAAGCCGATACCGATAATGGGAAAAAACGTGAATATCGGCCGATAATATCGGCCGTGCCGATAATCGGTCGATCCCTAGTTAATAGCAGAAAATACCCCCCCAAAATTTGTAACCCAATCTCTTCTGAGTATGGAAGTAACCCGTAAGTGGACGTCAAATGCACTACGGGAGCGCTACAATGCTCAGAAGAGAAGGAGTCACATTTGCAAATTTTGCTGAAATGGGGGGGGACATGTCGCATTTAGGAAGCCCCTATGGTGCCAGGACAGCAAAAAAAAAAAACACATGGCATACTATTTTGGAATCTGCACCCCTCAAGGAACATAACTAGGGGTACAGAGAGCCTTAACACCCCACAGGTGTTTGATAAATATTCATGAAGTGGGATGTGAAAATGAAAAATTAAATTTTTTTTACACTAAAATGCTGGGGTTACCCCAAATTTTTCATTTTCACAAGTGGTAAAAGGAGGAAATGTCATTGTAAATGTGTAAATACATTTCTTTGGAGTAAGGACATACCTAATGTCTGGGCGTAAACAGCGTGCACACCAGTCTCAGAGGTGCCGGAGATCAGTCAGGGTCCTTGAGCTTTGGCTTTCTCCTATGGAGCCAGAACAGTGGGACCCCCCCTCAAGGGGCATTACATGGGGTAAATAACTGGGGTACACTAAGTAACTAAAATGGGGTACAGTGGGACATAAAATTATAAAACAGAGTATGTTCCCAGAATGATGACCCAGAGCATAGCCAAAACAAAAAAATATGCCCGCCCCAAACCCTATGCTCGGAATCATCATTCTGGAATGTGATATGATATGTGTGGCAGTCCCTAACCTGTTGTCTCAAATACGCACCCCGCTCAGGTGGAGAGAGAGCGCTGCGCATTTGAGGCAACATAAAAAGTCCCCGATGATAGTGACTCAGTGACCCATTTTTTATAAAAAAAATACCCCCAGAGGTCTTATCAGTTTTTTTTTTTTTTTTTTTTTTTTTTTTTTGGGCTTAAACATTTTTGTTGGGCAATTTAGTGGTTTTATGGGGTTAAAACTTGGAATGTTCTCTGGACTTGGTACACTTGGGTCAAATTGTGGAAAATTAAAATGAAGAGGGAAAATTTAGAACTCCATGGAAGTGTGATACTCCCTGAAGCAATCCTTAATGCAGAGGCCCGGATGATCGGGGCAAGTGTCACATTGATAGGTTGTGTCCTTCCGAATCCCCCTCTTGTAACACACTATGCATCTTTTCTGGGCTCGTCCCTTCATTCCAGTGTGGGGGACCTCACCTGGAAAGTGTTGGCCTGGGATGATCCTGGCACCTATTACTTCAGTTCCTTGGGAAGTCCGGCCTGCTCTTTCCCGGTCGCCAAAGATCAGGACCTTTATGACTTCTTCTTGGAACTGGAGGAATGTCCCTGTGTTGCCAGCGTACTGGGACAGTACAAAAGAGTTGTACATGGCAACCTGTACCATGTAGACCGCAACTTTCTTGTACCATACCCGTGTTTTCCGCATGGCGTTATATGGCTTGAGGACTTGATCAGAAAGATCAACTCCCACCATATAACGATTGTAGTCCAGAATACAATCGGGCTTGAGGACCGGTGTTGTGGTACCTCGCACAGGGACAGGTGAGCTGCCGTTGCCATGAATAGTGGTCAGCATAAGGACATCCCTCTTATCCTTATACTTCACCAGCAACAGGTTTTCATGGGCAAGGGCATGGGACTCACCCTTGGGAATAGATGTATTAACAAAATTTAGAGGGAGGCCTCTCTGGTTTTTCGGCACGGTCCTACAAGCGGACGTGGATCTGGCGGCAAGGGATGTGAACAGAGGAATGCTGGTATAAAAGTTGTCCACGTACACATGGTAACCCTTATCCAGCAATGGGTGCACAAGCTCCCAAATGATTTTCCCGCTAACACCCAGAGTGGGGGAACAATCTGGGGGTTCAATACGGGAATCTCGTCCCTCATACACTCTAAACTTGAGAGTGTACCCGGAGGTACTCTCACAAAGTTTATAGAGCTTCACGCCATACCGCGCCCGCTTCGAGGGAATATACTGGCGGAAGAGGAGTCTCCCCTTAAAACTGATAAGAGACTCATCAACCTAGAGCTCCCTGAGGGGTACATAGGCCTCCAAAAATTTGGCCCCTAAGTGATCGATGACCAGCCTCACTTTGTAAAGCCGGTCATAGGCGGGATCACCTCGGGGTGGACATGCCTCATTATCTGCATAATGCAGGCATTTCCAAATGGCCTCGAACCGCCTCTGTGTCATGACCATACTGTAAAGCGGAGTCTGGTATAAGATGTCCCCGCTCCAGTACTGTCTGACACTGGGCTTTTTGACCAGGCCCATAGGCAGCAGGAGGCCCCAAAATGTCCTCATTTCTGCTGCATCAATGGCGCACCATTCATTGGACCTGGCCAAAAAAGAATCAGGGTGGTGGGCGATGAACTGCCTGGCGTACAGATTCGTCTGCTCCACCATGTGATTGACAAAACTGTCACTGAAAAAATAACTGAAATAGTCAATTTCCGTGAATCCAGAATTGTCAATCCGGACAATTGGAGTCGACAACAAACTCCGGAACCGGTGGCTGATAACCCTCAGGAGGTCTCCAGACAGGTTCACCGGAAGGGGGCTCCGGTAAACTTGTCTGGGGGGTCGGACTACTAGTAAGAGCGGCATCACCACTCGCACTAGTGCCGGCCACTATTCATGGGGGGTGCGTGGCCTCGCCTGGCGGCGTCTCCGCCGCCGTGCAGGGGGCTCATCTTCACTGCTAGATGATGAGGAGGACAATGAAGAACACAGAAATGTTGGAACTTCATCGTCCTCACTGACAGATTCGGAGTCTGAGGCAAGAAAAGCCCGGTGAACCATCACCTTTTTTCTACGGTGGCGGGGGGCGGTGGTGGGGGGTGATGTACTGTGTGTGTGCTTGATGTATACTAAATATAACGGTGTGTGATTAGAAATCACACACAGTTATATGGGGGGAAAAAAATGCTGCAGCCCCCCAAAAAATGGGGGGGGGGGCCGGGGTGGTCTAATGCAGCGCCCTGAACCCATAATAGGGCCCGGGTCACACTAAAAAACTGCAGAAGACCCTTGGGGACCTATTAGGGAGTCAGGGGGGGAAACATTTTTTTGTTTTTACTTTTTTTTACTTAGTTTTTTACTTTTTACCCTACCTTTCCCTGGGCTGTATGCTTTCCCTGATCTATGGGGGGCTTCTTTTCTTCTCTGGGGGCTCTGATCTTCGGCAGAGGTGGGGTCCCCAGCTTCCTCCAGCAGCTCTGACTGCTGACTGAACCCAGCCAGCCGCGGGAGCTGCAGGAGGATGCTGTTAACTCCTCCCCTGCCGGCTGCTATTGGCTGGACAATCGTCCAGCCAATAGCAGCGATCCTGGGGGGGTGGCAAAATCGCCACCTCCCCATAGATACAGTGGGTGATAGGGGGTGTATCATACACCCCCGATCACCTTGTATCTCCGGGTCAGCGGGTCACACATGACCCGCATCGCCGGAATAGCCACAAATCACATGTGTGAATTCACATGCGATTTGCGGCAATCGCCGACATGGGGGGGTCTAATGACCCCCCTGGGCATTTGAACGGGATGCCTGCTGAATGATTTCAGCAGGCATCCCGGTCCGATCCCCGCCCGGGGACCAGAACTGCCCATGATGTAACTGTATGTCCTTGGTCCTTAAGACCCAGGGTGTCGGGACGTAACGTTACGTCATGGGTCCTGTAGGGGTTAAAGCGCAACTGTCATGAAATTTTAGTGTAATAACCTGCACACAGCCTTTGTACTGTGTGCAGGTGTTGTGTACAACAATTATTTTACCTCATATTTGCAGGCTTTCGTGACGCTAAAAAGTGCTTTTAATCAAAGCCACTGACGGTCGGATAGGCGTGGTGCGAGGTACACGATGCCCCGCCGCCGCCAGGCCCACCCACACGCCCACTTTGTATCTCAGTGCTGTGACCGTTGTGAGATTGACAAACAGGTCCCAGCGCATGCGCCCTTCAACTAATGTAACGCGCGCGCTGCTGCGTGTCATCCAGCAAGCGCTCGCTCCTGCGCTCTCTGGACCTAGCCCTGCGCAGGCGCACTGAGGAGGATAACGTTGGCGGGAGCGAGTGCTTGCTGGATGACACGCAGCAGTGCGCACGTTACATTAGTTGAAAGGCGCATGCGCTGGGACCTGTGTGTCAATCACACAGCGATCCAAGCACTGAGATACAAAGTGGGCGTGGCGGCGGTGGCGGGGCATTGTGTACCTCGCACCACGCCTATCCGACCGTCAGTGGCTTTGATTAAAAGCACTTTTTAGCATCACGAAAGCCTGAAAATATGAGGTAAAATAATTGCTGTACACAACACCTGCACACAGTACAAAGGCTGTGTACAGGTTATTACACTAAAATTTCATGACAGTTGCGCTTTAAACGAGATAAATGCTGTTTTATACTGGGCTGCCCTCCCAACAAGTTTTAAAGAGGCAGGGAACTCTTCCGTGCTTGAATTTATTTTATATGTATTACAATATTATGTGCTAAGACATTCTACCTGTGCTGTCTTTTACAGCATTTAGAGATATGCTTAACAGCAAGTCACATGGATATAGACACAATAGGCTGGTCCAAAATCTATATTACTTAAAATGGGAACATTTTCCGGGCATGCTCTGATGACCAGAGGGCATTCAGCAGGAACGATGAACTGTAAGCATCACTATTGTGAAAATACTGTCTTATTGGTGCCTCTTTTCACTGTAATCCTGTCTGTGATGATGGGAAGACTCTTGGAAAATGGAAAGCTTAGTGGCCAGAGTGAAAACTGCAAGATTTTAGGATAATTTTATTGAAAAAAAAACATAACAAAAAATCCTAAAAATATGTTTAACATTGACTATTTAAATAGGCACTGTCACATGGAAAAACGCCTCCATTTAGGAGAACGAGCCAGGAGAAGTTCACGCTTAGCATGTTCTCTCCCTGCTCTGTTTCATGTGATAAAGACATAATCTCAGTGACCGTCTATTGTGACACATCGAGCATGTCTCAATCATGTGACATAAAGCAGGGAGAGCGCTGTATTCTCCAGTCTCGTTCTCCTGATCAAAAGGAGGTCCGAAGACTCAGACTTTCATCAATCAACACTTTTGACATATCTCTAGGACATGTCAAAGTGACAGATACACTTAAAACAATAAGTCGTTGTCTGAAGACACTTTCCCTTTAAGGAATGATTCCACTCCCTGATGTCTTTACGCAGAGTCAGCAGTTTTGGTAGCTCAAATCTGCTTAAAGATTCCCTTTTAAAAGGATGTTCACCCAAAATACAACAATGGCCTTACTTTTAGTAAGTAAATCAGGAAGTACTACCCTGGTTTACTTAAGCCAAGGTTTAGTATTCAGGGTATTGTTTTTTTTCTCTTTACAACTGGGTTGGACATTTTTTTAAAAGTGACTAAGGGAATGGCAGCCATATCGTTGTTAACTCTTAGTTATAGTCTTAGAAACTGATAGCAAAAATGCCACTTTGTGATAACAAAATAATGTTTGTCAATTTCTGAAAAGCCACTTCAAAAAAGTGTCAAACTATTTGGCTGCACTTCCTGTTATCAAGATGGCTGCAACGACAAAATGGAAAAGTATCAAAGTGAAACTTCCACTCATTCATCCACACTAGGTATACTGTAACAGATTTCAGTGCTACATAATATGCACACTTTTTGAACTATAAGATTTCATTGCAATGTTGTTTGGTGACCTCTGTATGTAAAACAAAATAACCAGACATTGACAATGGATCTAACTTCTGATCACCTGAACTGCTAAACAAGAGAAAGGGAAAAGGACAGATGTACCCATCATAGGCTCCGCTGACTATCCTCTTGTTGTCAAAGCGAATACATCGTACCAGTTCTTCATGTCCTTCCAAAACTCGTAAGCAAGCTCCACATTCTATGTCCCACAACCTGAAATGACCAGAGACTCTGTTAGACAAAACATAGCCATTCAATAAACTTTGTTTAGCAAATCTCTTTGCTTTTACAGCATACTCCACATTAACTAGTACCATCACTAAATTAACTTTTCTAAACTAACTCAGGCTATGTTTCCTAACTACAGCTAACACCCCCCACGTCCTTACATTTTTTTTTTAAAAGCTTTAAAAAGCTCTGTATCTTACCTATCTTCTTTCTCACATAGTGTGAGTTGCCGACAGGAGGATGTGGGCATGCCCCGGCAGGCACTACATTACTGAAGCCTGCTGGGGGACCGCTTCTGCCCTCACTTCACGCAGACAGAGTCTGGACCGATGAGGAGCAGCGGAGTAAGAAGCTGCAGGCCGGCCGGAAGAAGGTGAGAACTTCTTCCACAGCTCTGTCACCTATCTCCAGCACGCCATTTCCAGAGCAGCTGTGGGCACAGCGCTTGCCCTCACTAGTCTGATTGACAGACAGGGAGCAGCGCTGTTCTAGTCACATGTCCCGGCTGCAGTCTGCGATTTGGGACTCATGCCAGGCCAGCATGAGTCCAAAATCTATAACAGACTAGCGCCCGGTTCATGTATGGAGACCCCTAGTGGTGGGTTTTCCCAAAATGAAATTAAACATATAAATATACTTTTTTTTTTAATTTTTATTAAATATATTTAGGAACTTGTTAGGAAAGGCTTAATGTGCAACATATTAAAACACTTTTTTTCCATTAATTCTTTAAGTATTTTTAACCATCCACTAGTGATCATGAGCCATGAATTTAATTAGCTCAATCCTTAAGATAGTAGGAAGCTGCTATTAGAAGTGGTAGTGCCCCTTTCACCTAGGGAACCCTGACAGACAAGCACAGGATCAGATCAGATCAATGCCAGGGTGCATATAGAATATGTAATCGATCCTAGAATCAGATTTGAGGCTTTAGTTCTTTATGGCGAGTACAGCCAATGGCACAGGAGGTAGTAGTGACATCCTTTTCAAGATGCAAAGAGAGACCAAAGATCCCTTAGTCATAAAAAGACAAAAGGGGAAGATTGATCAAAACCTGTCCAGAAGAAAAGTTGCCCACTTGCCCATAGCAACAAATCAGCTTGCTTCTTTCATTTTTAACAAGGCCTCTACAATCTGATCAGAGGGCAGTCCACCACAACATTGCTGCTCATGTACATTTTCCATTATTCAGTTGATGCTATAATAACTTTCCTTGTATTAGTCGTCTGATGCAGTCGGCTGAAGGAAAACAACTCCCATTGTGCATTTCAGCACAGTCGAACCTTTCTAACCATTAATCAACAGAAAGACCTCATCGCGTTTTATGCATCTCCTATAATCCTGAGAGCACCTTCGTATGCCGACCGTGCTCTGTGCAGAAATACGCGCTGCCATAAAAATGGCTGTTTATTTGCAGCCATTATAAAGTGGTTTATTTCTATAATGTTATTTAGGGCTGGATATCTATACAGAATTTCCCATTCATCATGGAGCACAATCAACTGCCTCGCTGTTTGTTATTGACTGTGTAGTTTCTCTTCGCTTAGATATTGAGTATGAAATAACAGCTCCCTCTAGAAATGGATTGGCTGCTTCCCAGTAAAAGACTCAAAACTTTTTGCCTGCTGTGTTATTAATAATTGGATAGAACTCCCACTGTTGAGAAAAGTAGGATGTAAAATCTTTATTCTAAAACAACATGGGATTAAAAGACCCAGAAAGAAGTAAAAAGAACTAGGAGAGATACAAGGATACTCTGCGTGGCAGAGCTCGAGTTTCCTGGCGTCCATGCTTTGGTCACTTCCGTTTTATTGCATAAAACACTAGTAAGTATACTAGCTTATGGGTTATGTGAAGGTCTTTGCACAGTACTACAAAACAGTTATTGTCCTCCTACACTTACTAGTAGCACCAACTTCAGCTGTAATAAATGCAACCAAGCAATCTGAGAGAGATCCCAGCTGCACCAGTACATTCAAAGAATCTAAATCAGTTAAAGAGGTACTCTACTGGCCAGCATTCGGAACCAAATGTTCCGAACGCTGTTTGAGCGCTGCGGGGGTCAGCCACGCCCCCTCAATGCAAGTCTATGGGAGGGGAACTGGCGTCCATCACGCCCCCTCCCATAGACTTGCATTGAGGGGGGGGGGGCCGTGACGTCACGAGGGGCAGCGCGAAACCAGTGTTTGGAACATATAGTTCCGAATGCTGCCAGTGGAGTACCCCTTTAATCTAGTGGACCTGAGAAATGCGTTGTCCAGTTGTAAACCTAATAAAGTAAATGTTACCCTGTGCATTGCCCGTGGTCTTCTTTATACCAGTATTTAGCAGCGCCTCTAAAACCTCCTTTTTGCCTCCTACCATATTCACATGGCATGTCGATCCGTTCCTACAAGGTGTTGGATTATGTCTGAGTACAGCAGCTTATTTATCCTTTACACCTACCTTTGAGTTGTGCCTATTGCAAGCACAACTCTTGGTTAGTATATCACAATGTTGTGATGGTTGAATTTACACCTATTGAGAATCTACACAAGGGAGCAACCTCTTTCTCTTTTTTCTACCCCTCCCCCTTATCTGTAACCTGGACACAAGGAATGCCGCTCAGCCAATAAGTGATTGAGGTAAGTCACCACTGTAGTCACCGCTGTAGCATTTTCTGCATGTCAAAAGGGGACCAGTAAGTGGTGATCAACAGAACTTGGGTGACTAAATGACTTAATGACTAGTATGATGGAGTCTGGTGTTTTTGAATGCAAAAGGAACAGTGCAAACCGAACAATGTTTTGCAGCAAAAAAAAACCTGAAATGAGTATAATATATAGTTATTAAATTAGTTTTCCCATGACATTATGATCATTGGGGGACTACCCTTTGCGAGAGCTTCCCCAATTCTGTGAATGAAGAGGATGAGGTTCTTTGGCATATTTACTGTACAGTGATACTCTCCAAGTGAATGGGTCAGTGTTGAAATATGGCTGTGCAAGAGGAGGTCCTGGAAGTTGGATATCCACTGATTTTAAAGAGAATTCATACCCTAAAATATACCTCATCCCTTTCTATGTTCACTCAAAAATAGAGAAACAGGAAATGGCCGCACATCCATAACTTGTACTGTGATCTAATAGCTTCTCAGCATTATTTCAAAAACTAAAAGGTTGTTCGGGTACCTTTTGATCAAAACTTGCAAGCTCATTCGCCACATCAAGCCCACCTGATAAGAATGGGTCTCTAAACTAACGCTGGTGTAACCCTGGGCGTTGACCATCCCGCTTCGTCATCAAGCCCACAGGGGGAACGACCCAGTGGCCAAGCAGCCCCACTACTGCCCGACCAAACCTCCGGCTCTGGGCCACCCACCCCACAGACAAAGCATCACAGCAACAATGGCTGCCGCAAAGCACCACACCAGTGTGAACACCTACCATGTGCTCCCTGCCAGAGTGCTGGAGAATGCTAGGAGGAAACCCTTATGGCACAGCCGTTTTTAATTAGCTGGGGTTTTTCATCATAGGGGTTTCTTGCAATGATTTTTCCAGTCCAGTGGGGAGAACATGGTAGGTGTTTACACTGGTGTGGTGCTCTGCAATGGCCATTGTTGCTGTGGTGCGTTGTCTGTGGGGTGGTGTGGGCAGCAGTGGGGCTGCCTGGCCACTGGGTCATTCCCCCTGTGGGCTGCAGCCCGGCACTACGCCAGTGTTAGTTCAGGTACCCACTCTTATTAGGTGACCTTGAGTTGGCTTGCTTGTTTTGATCAAAAGACACACTAACAACCTCAACCTGTTAGATTTTGAAATTATGCTTAGAAACAATAAGATCTTCGTACAAGTTGTGGGTGTGCAACAATCCCTGTTTCTCTATTTTTGAGTTCTTTCTATGGTAGGAAAACCATTCAAAAGTTTTTGTTGGAAAAAGAAAAAAAGCATTTGTATGGGACAGGAGTCACATAAGGTTTACCCCAAACAGGTGCTTAGACATGGTTACCTGATGGTATTATCAGATGAGCCGCTCACTACTAGTCTATCTCGATACTGTAGACAAGCAATCCCACGTTTGTGACCATTTAAGGTGCGTACAAATTCACACGTACTTGTGTTCCACACCTGATGAGAAAATTCAAACAAATCAATCCATAATAAGCAATTATACAATAGCACTGAAACCTTTACAAGATAAAGATAGCGAGGAAGGTATTATTGCTATATGCAATCTGATATTTTCATCTAGATCCCATTAATGCAGTTTCATCCAGCAGTTTAAATAAGCATAAAACGTGTAATATCTAAAAGTTACATTGTGGAGATGTCCTAAAGAAATGTAAACTTTGGAACTAACTTCTTTAGGTAAACCAAGAGCAGGTTAGACCACTTCTACCCAAACCTGATGGTAAAGTGAATGAGAGTGCTATAAATAAAAAAAACTCACCTTCTCTGATCCTCTGTAGCTGCCGCTACAACGGCTCCCAGTGAGCACTGTTTGTCCTCACAGGAACTGCCTGCTCAGCCAGCCACTGATTCAGGTAGGTCACCAGAGGCCAGCGACTGGTTGAGTGAGAAAGCATCTGTGGGGACAACATGGCACAGGAAGGAGTGGTGGGCAGCAGGGAATTGAAGCCATCAGATAGCTAAAGGGATTAGGACTAATATGTATAGTTTTTTTTTTTTTTTTTTTTTTTACAGCACAATGACTCACTTTTAAAAAAAATATTCAGGTCTGGAATACTGCTTTAGCTAAAGTTGTTTCTTAATTCTCAGGATCAGCATAAACTGGAGTAGGCTGGGTTCACACGTTTTGTTAAATACGGTTCCCGTGTACGGCTGGGAGGAGGGGGGGGGGCTTAACCGCGGCGCCCGTACTCAGCCGTATTCGGCAACCGTATTTAATGCATGTCTATGAGCCGACCGGAGTGAACCGCAGCCTCTGGTCGGCTTTGTTTTCGGCCGTATGCGGTTTCCCGACCGCAGGCAAAAATGTGGTGTGAACCCAGCCGTAGCTAGATACCTTCATGGTTTTAACAAAAACATTTTTTACTGCAAGTTAAAGTTTTAGGTAAGTAGAAAGTTTGTACTATGCTCTGTACTTCTGTAGTGTTAACAGTCTGTAAGTAAAAAAGTTCCACCCACAAAAAGTTATTTTTTTTTTTTTTAGATGTCAAAAGTTGTCAACCAAATGCTTGTTTGACTGACAGCTACTCCACCACACTTATGCATACTCAGCTTGGCCGTGCATTCATGGGTTTAAATTAGGGGAGGAAATATCTCTTGGGAAAGCAAAAAGTTCAGATTAATTTCACTGTGTTTCATCCTTGTCTTCCTCTACATCATCTGCTAGAAAAGAGTTAGGAAGTGCCCATACACATCAGAAAGTTAAAGATAAGATGTCTGGTCGCAGGGGTCCTGTCGCTGGGACCCCCAACGATCTCCCTGCACTATGGTGCCAGAGGCTCGTGATGTCACAGCCACGCCCCCTTGTGTTGTCACGCCACACCCCCTAAATACAAGACTATGGGAGGGGGCGTGGTAGTTATGAGGAGGCGTGGTCGTGATGTCACAAGCTTCCGGCGCCCCATCGCTAGTCATCCGACATGGAGCAAAGCTCGCTCTGTGCACCGGATGACTGGGGTGCCGTAGCAGAGATCAGACAGCTTTGGATAGGGGATAATATGTCTAGGGGTGGAGTACCCCGTTAAGTTATAAAGATTTTACAAAATTAATGTCATTGTTACAGCTCCTCTAGTAGATACCCCCCACCCATTTCTTCCAGACTTCTTGAAGGATAAATATGCACTGATAATCTGCTTGTTGCTTCATCACTGCAGACTATCTGTACTGGTGGCTGGGATGAGACCAGCTCAAGAATCTCTTACCTTAATAGTTCTGTCCCCGGATGCGGAGACTATGTACTTGTCATCAAAGTCCACCACATTTACAGCAGCTCTATGTCCTACAAGGACCCTCCGTAGCGTGATATCTGTGGCAGACGCCATATCCCACACTGCGATGGAGCGATCTTTGGAGCAGGTGACCATCATGCCATTATTAAAACGTAAATGCAGCACGGCCTCGCAGTGGTGAATCAGCGTATTCAGCATCTCTCCCATGTTAACATCCCAAACCCTGCAGTGAAACCAGTCACATGAGATGGGAGATAAAATAAGAGCCCCGCATCAGAACACTTTAATATTTCATGATATGAAGTAAAGTAGCAGACAGCACAATTCTCTAGTTTATCAAGTTTTCTCCAAATCCGCAGTTAAACTCTGATACACAAGCCTGGATGAAGATTGATTCTGTAACCCAATGAAAAGCAGCAGACATAATATATTAAAGGGAAAATTACATGAATATTGGGACAATTTTTTGAAATATGAAGAAAAACAGATTATTCACCGTGCGGCTTATTGCTTTTGTGTCACTTATTTAAAATTCAGTAGAAAGACGCGTTTCACATTCAAGGAGAAAGCTGATTATTATGGGACTAATGCTAGTTATGCTGACTAGACATTTCTCAACAATCACAGCAGAGAAGGCAATGAAAATAAAGCTAGTGTATTATATTACAGCTTTCCCAGGGTAAACCATACAGCATGAAAACAATGACTCCCCCCCTATGTGCTAATGTAAAAAAATGTAATGCCAGCAATAGGCCTAAGTAGGGCAATTATGGAGATCATGCACACAGATCATATTCAACTCTTCATAGAAAAGGAAAAGGAAAAGATTATGGGGGAGATTTATCAAAAAAGTTGCCGAGTTGCCCATAGCAACCAGTTTGTTTCTTTCATTTTTCAGGGGCCTTTTCAAAAATGAAAGAAGCAATCTGATTGGTTGTTATGGACAATTCAGCAACTTTTCCTCTGGACAGGATTTGATAAATATCCCCCTATATCTATGTATTTATAACATACTGTTAAAGGGGTTGTCCAGTGAAAGAAACTACCTATTATGGTGTCACAAAGTTTAATCAACTTACTAATATAATGTTATTATCTATAGTACACAAATCTTCCATATGAGCTGAGCGGTCTAGCTTGTATCTATAATGTCATGTCACACTCTCTGAAGAAGTCTGCTCCGCCCTTACCTCCTGTCTGCTCCAGACGAGACCAGTCATGTGAAATGGGGGTAGCTGGTATTACTATCCATTAGGTGCTCAATAGAGTAAGGACTCTTTCCATAAGGTAGCATGAAGCCTTTCTCAGTCACAATAGATTCTGTCAAAATTGCTTACTTCTGTCTTCACATCACTGGTCACATTCTGAGCAGACAGGAGGGGTTGGGGGAACGGATCAGACTACATTCAGGGAGTGTGACATGATTTTACAGCTAAGAAGAAAGCAGACATCTAGGGAAGATTAGGGAAGAACTCTGCACTATGGCTAATAACATTATATTAGTGAGATATTTATACTTAGTAAATTAATTATACTGTTAGAAACCATACACAGGTTGTTTCTTTCGCCGGACAACCCTTTAGGGCTCATTCACACTGCGGACAATCCATTCTGCTGCCCTGTGCACTATATGAAATTACCGCAGCTGATGTCCACGCAAAGATTGTACATGTTAATTATTTTGCCAGAATGCATTGCCGTCTATTGCACAGCACATCTCAGCCAGCGCTGTTTTACTGTTGATGATTCTGGCAGGACCTGCTGCAAGTGGACATTAAGCCAGCAGATTTTGGCCCGCTGAATATCCACAGTGTGAATGTACCCATAATGGTAACTGACCTATTATATAAAATTTTCCAGTTTCCCAGATGAAATGTAGTAATTGAATTCTATCATTTTTTTTCTCTTTACTGCCAAAGTTATATTACAAATGATGTTAAAGTATGTGATCATATTCTGTTGTATCACTTAGACCTATGAGGGTATATGGACATCATAAAGGAGGTCTACCAAGCCTTAACTCTGGTGGACTTGGCTTGTCAATGTATTACAAAGATTATTATTCATTTAAAAAGGTGTAAACCACCATAAACATTTATCCCCAAGCCACAGGATAGGGCATCAATGTCTGACTAGAGGGACTCAAGAATTTTCAAGAAAATGTGTAAACTCAACGTACGTCCCATAGATTGTCTACCTCCCAGCAGCTGGATCATCCATGATCATCCATATATCCCTTATCCTTGTTCCAGTAGTGCCCACTACAGAGGAAATGCCTAGCTGGGCTGATCCCTAAGACTCCTAAGGATTTCTGAAGCAGAACCCAGAGCAATAAGCTAATCATTGCTGGAACTGACCTGCAACACCACATCCAACCAAAGCATAAGAGTCGTGCTGTCTCTTTCTTCTAAGCTCATACAACCCTTTATAAAATATCAAATATATCAAATTTAGGAAAACAAAATTCACCTCGCTGCCCCTTTTGATGGCAGCCATTAATCTATTTTACAAGTGAATTTTTCAAAAGACTTTTCTAACTTTTCTGTAAACAAAAGTTGATCGAAGCAAATAAAACAAAGTACACAATGTTCTGGTATTCACCCGAATCTTATATATGGTAACATTTGAAGGCAGAATAAAGGTCAACTAAAAAGAAATAAAAACAATTTATCTTTTCCTTGTGGCCTTTTTTTGAACTGCAAAATGAGTAGGACAATCTCATTCACACCTGGCCTTCTAGCGCAATTTAACAGAACATTGTAAAGGTAGGACATTTGAAGTGATCCAGTTACTCATACAAGGGGCAGCCAATTTAGGGCACTGTTCACATCATGTTTCAGTCCTTCTTTGAGGTGTGCGTAGGAGAGATTTCTCGATGTAAAGCTTTGACATATGCCCCCTTACGGGATATTTCGACTTAAAAAGTGTAGTGTGCTTCTCCATAGTTTAACTGCCTGTCAGATGCCAAAAGGCTTAATCGCTACTCCTGAGCTTGCATTAGATTTCAGTGAAGGGAGTGGTGATGTTGGCCATGCCAGGGTTGTCAACCAAGCCCGAGTAGGTGTGATTCCAGCATGGAGCTTGGCGACTACTTTGGAATTCTGCACATCCCAATGACTAAGTGAGACTCATTAGCATATGGCGCAAGACATATGAGTAAAACCTGATAACACGTTCCCTATCAACATGCTATGGTATGACTTGAAGAGGGCTGTGTATGCAGGGCATCCCACAAATAATGATAAACTGAAACATATTTGCAGGGAGAAGTGGTCCAAAATGTCTCCCTTTAAGTTTGATGGAGATGATTGCTGCCTGAGGGGATCTAAGTTTAAGAGTCCACATTTTCTTCTTGCACCGTGGAGGTTTACTCAGTGTGCTCAATAAAAGACAATAAATGTACAACTGTGTTTTTAGCTTAGTTAGATTGTATTTGCCTAAAATTTCTACTTAGATAACAATCAGATCAAATTTTGTTAGTAAGCAAACAAGGCATCATAAACAATTACCAATATTATAATAAATGGATAAATAAAGGTTACTGCATTGGACCCATCACATGTAAACTACATGTAGCGTTTAAATAGGAGTCTATAAGGTTCCCCTATTTCCAAGGTGTCTGTGTTCCTTTAAAATCTCCCTGAAGAAGTAGAAAGGCCTTCTCTCCATATGTTTATTGTAGCCATTAACATTAAAAGTCTCACGCTGCATCTTCAGTAAACCAACAGCTACAAACTACAGGGAGACTCACAATGCCTCTTCCACATTACTGCTTTTTATTACAAGGGCTCTCATCTCCTTAAAATGATTGTAAAAGGCTAAGGAGAAGAACGTAAAAGACTAATTACGGAGAGAGCCCCACGCTGCCCAGGGGAAGGGCAGACAATACTTCAAGCATAAATCAATTATTCCAAAGTGAACCTTTATATTCAGTAAGAGGAACCTCTGGAACAAATGGAACTCATATTAACCATAGTGTTGTCTAGATGTGGGCATACGTTACGATGTATAAACTGCATGTAAGGAATAACAGCCTTTATAGTGCATTGGAGACATATTAGCGATCACTCAAAGAACACTGTATTACAGTTATCATTTATTTATACAGTGCTAGCATATTACACAGTATTGTACAATGTGGGTAATCCTTCACATCAGTTCATGTCCCAATGGAGCTTACAATCTATTTTCCTATCCACAGGGCCAGTTTCAAAGGAGCACATAAATCTATTAGGACTACAACTCCCAGCATGCCTTTTCAGCAACGGCTGGTAGTTGCAGGCGGGAGGGTGGCCGAGGTGCGGAGCCGGCCGTCTCCCAGATATATGAAACTACACTGTAATTTCATACTTCCCAGCCTGGGCTGTGATTGGCTGGTCGGTATATGCCAATCACAACCCAAAACGGGAAATATGAAATTACAGTTTAGTTTCATATCCCTGGGAGCCGGCCATCTCCGCTCCTTGGTAACCCGCCTGCAACTACCAGCCATTGCAACTACAACTCCCAGCATGTCCTCAATGAGCAGTGCGGGGAGGGGTTTGTACTCCTGGAGCAGACTTGCAAAATTTTTAAGGGGGGTGGCCTTTGTGCGACTTTCGCACATCATAAATATCTGACCATTGCAAAGTGAAAACTGAAATTTGCTTAGGTAAGGCTGTTTGTAACTTTTTGCTTACCCAAAAAAGTCCCACAAAAAAGTGCTTAGGCAAAAAAAAAAAAAAAGGCTCTAAATACCTTGATAAATGTCCCCCATTGTCTTTACATGCTTTATAACATCAACAGTTATTGTATCTGACAGTGCCCATTTAAGAACAGTAGAAATTGACATGATTGCCTCTTCACATATCCACAAAACAAGGTAATGAATTCTTATTCTAGGATGGTTGGCAGAAACATTCAAATAATTCCTTTTCCCTCCTACTGGCAAAACGTGCTTATAGCATACAACCTAGCATATAGCGCACAACCTACATTTATTTGCTTCAGCTTATAGCGGTTTTAGGTTTTAGAAACCTTTATCAGTCAAACATGTAGAAACCATGGAGCAGAGAAGAGGAGGAAGATGGAAGCTATCTTCGCGCTGTTGATATTCAGACCAGGAAGACTGGATGGTGATATTGTTAATAGAAGGTATTTTTATTGAGCACACACCAACGCATTTCTGGGCATGATCTACCCTTTCATCAGGCGTGCCCAGAAACGTGTTGGTGTGTTCTCAATAAAAATACCTTCTATCAACAATATCACTATCCAGTCTTCCTGGTCTGAATATCAACAGCGCGAAGATAGCTTCCATCTTCCTCCTCTTCTATGCTCCATTGTCTTCACGTTGGCAGGTTCCACGTGGGAAGCTGATCGCTCTCATCATTACACACTCTTGTAAGCGTTGTGCCTGACATTTGCACAACCGCACCAGGTTAGTGCATTTTAATCAATACATGTGAATGAACATCGCCCCTTAAGCGGATTTCACACAAGGAAGCGCTCCTGTCTGTTTGTATTTATGTAGAAACCATGGCTTTATAACTGTAGGGCTTGGGAGATCCTTATCCAAAAGGTTAAGGTTTATAAAAGGTATCATAAAAGGAAGCATTGGGTGCACATCAACAATAAATGATTAAAAAGACAACTAAGCTGTGAATGTTGAGGAACAAGTCGTTTTCTATGATCATTATACAGGAGTTACAATGATGCAATAACATACCTGACTGTGGAGTCAGATGAGCCCGTAATAATTACTCTCTCATCATACTGAAGACACAGAACAGACCCCGTGTGTCCCGTTAGCACTCTTTTACACTCCAAAGTGTTCTTGTCCCAAATCTATGATATAAAAAATAAGGGTTGAGGTAGATACAATAATCCAAAATAATTAGGACATGAATATCGCCAATGACACAAAGGAGCTGCCAGTTGTGAAATTCACAGTCTTCTAAAAAAAAAGTTCAGTTCAAGTGAAGCAGTCATTGATTTTATACATCTTGCAGGAATAAGCAGTTTTTGGCAAGATATATGATGATAAATAAACCTGCTCTGTCCTACATGGTACTCATCAAAAAACAGTCACTAATTCTTAATGGAGCTTCCCTAAATAACATGGTTAAAAAAACATCCATCCTGATGATCTACCCAAGCACAAAACAACATTACTGCATATATAGGAAAAAATCATATAAATAAGCATTAGACTGGACTAATAACTACCGTACTTCTTGGGGATAATTTGTACATCTGGATTTGGGGATTTTTTGCAGACCCTCTTAAAGGGGTTATCCAGGAAAAACTTTTTTTTTATATATCAACTGGCTCCAGAAAGTTAAACAGATTTGTAAATCACTTCTATTAAAAAAATCTTAATCTTTCAGTACTTATTAGCTGCTGAAGTTGAGCTGTTCTTTTCTGTCCAAGTGCTCTCTGATGACACGTGTCTCGGGAACTGTCCAGAGTAAAAGCAAATCCCCATATCAAACCTCTTCTACTCTATGCAGTTCCCGAGACAAGCAGAGATGTCAGCAGAGAGCACTGTTATCCGACAGAAAAGAACAACTCAACTTCAGCAGCTGATAATTATTTGAAGGATTCAGATATTTTAATAGAAGTCATTTTACAAAAGTAGAGTAGGTGCACGTCTTTTTACTTCATTAATTCATGTTAACTGTGTACCTGCACCAAATTTATTACATTGTGTACGACGTGATACATATGGTGTGGATCACATTTCTTACTTCAGTACTCCACTTTGTATGATGCTTTCTCTGAGACTTTGTGCGACATGCGACAAATGTGCGCCTTTGAATAATGCTGTCCACAGTCAGTTTGTAAGCCAAGTCAGGACTGGTGTAGATTTGCGCAGTTGCGCCAAATAATGCAACAAACTGAAAAGTCGCACCACATAAATTCCTGACCCCTGCATGATATCAAATGAAATCACCACTTGGTATGTTCTTCAAAAAAAAAAAAAAAAGTCTTCTAAAGCAAAAATACTATGATAAGTCTCTAAACAGCATTTGAGACAAATTGTTTATCAAATTTACCCCACAAAACCAGGGTAAAACCAGGATAACTTCCCTCCCTATTGGTGGAAGACATTTTCAGTATTTTTTTCAGAGATGTTCGACTGTGTTCAAGTCAGAGCTCTGGCTGGGCAACTCAAGGACATTCACAGAGTTGTCCATAAGCTGCTCTTGTGTTGTCTGTGTGCTTAGAGTTGTTGGAAGGTGAATATTTGGCCCAGACCATTCTGGATGAAGTTTTCATTAAGAATATCTCTGTAATTTCCCTCAATCTTGACCAGTCTCCCCCACAGCATAATGCATAAGTGATGAGCAGTGCCTGGTTTCCTCCAGACATGATGCTTAGAATAAGGGTCAAAAGGTTCAATGTTAGTTCCAACAATCCAGAGACTTTTGTTTTTTACAGTTTGAGAGTTCTTTAGGTGACTTTTACAAACTTGGGCAGCCTAAACATGCCTTTTACTAAGGAGAAGCTTCTAGGACAAGTATCGTGAATAAAAATGTATCCCCTACCCGAAGGATAGGGGATAAGTTTCAGATGGTGGGGGTCCGAGCGCTGGGCCCCCCGCGATCTCCTGTTTGGAGCCCTGGGTCTCCAGCACAGGAGTGCGTCACGACCCCCGCCCGAAGCAGGAGCCGCCACACTCCTTCCATAAAGCTCTATGGGAGACTCGGGGCTCCAAACAGAAGATCGCAGGGGGTCCGAGGGGGGGGGGGGGAGGGTATGGTGTCCTTCGGGTAGGAGTTACGTTTTTATTCATGATACTTGTCCTTTAAGCCCAGATTGATGGAGTACTGCAGTGCTAATTAACCTTCTGGAAGCTTCTCCAATCTGTGGTTCTTGGTCCCCTCTCTTACCAAGCCCCTTCTTCCCTAATACTTGGTTTGGTGGGTTGGTAAGCTCTAAGGAAATACCTGGTTGTTTCAAACTTCCTCCATTTAAGAATTATAAAGGTAACTGTGTTTATGGAAACAATCCTGTCTCTGAGCTCTACAGGCAGTTCTTTCCCTCTCATGGCTTGTTTTTTGTTCTGATATGCATTGTCAGCTGTGGGACAGGGATGCGTCTTTCTAAATCATGTCAAATCAGCTGATTTTACCACAGGTGATCTGATGTAGAAACATCTCAGAGATGATCATAAAAATGGGAGAAGCCAGAGCTCAATTTAAAGTGATATAGTAAAGGGTCTGAATACTTATGTCCATGCAAAATTTTTGTTTTTCCGCTTTAATACATTTGGAATTTTTAAAAAAAATCTGTTTAAAATAATAATAATCCAAAGCGTATATAGTACAGTGCACACAATTATTAGAGAATAATGTGTGTATATATATATACCTCTATATCTATATATTATATAATATATATCTCTATATCTATATATTTTTATGAGTCACATTTAAATGGTCTCACATCATTTTGATTACTTCTTCCCTCTGACATGGCTCTCCTAGTGCATTACTGCTTTTGGTTGATTTAACTGCAGCAAGCAGATTAGTGATGAAGAACTTGTTTCTCTTAAGTCACCCTGAGTATCAGTATATTCCTATGTCATGCATCTTTAGCATGTGCCTTTGTGAGGTTTCCTTTCTCTGTCTGAAAAGTATAACACTATGTGAGAAAGAATAGTGGTAAGGGAGGTGCTAAATAAAAAACTTAACATTTATTAATGTCTTGATAAAATATTTGTATAAAATCACATGATAGTGATGAGTAATTTGATCAGCTGGGTACAGTGCCACCAATACGACACTGTTTTATAGAAAGACACTGTTAATAACAGAAGTCATCTCCTAAATTCATCAGGAGAAAGGAACCCCTATTGAATCCTCTCTATTCCTCTGGGAATAGAGAAGATTCAATAGGGGTTCCTTTCTCCTGATGAATATAGGAGATGACTTCTGTTATTAACAGTGTCTTTCTATAAAACAGTGTCGTATTGGTGGCACTGTACCCAGCTGATCAAATTACTCATCACTATCATGTGATTTTATATAAATATTTTATCAAGACATTAATAAATGTTAAGTTTTATTTAGCACCTCCCTTACCACTATTCTTTCTCACATAGTGTTGTACTTTTTAGTTTATATTGCGGGGAGTACCACCTAGTGGGCCAGTACCAGGCATCATCACCAATTGGTACACATCATTTTTCTTTCTCTGTCTGCTCTAACAAGCATGAGGCAGGGAGAGCAGTTTAGACTTGGAACACATAGGATACACTTAAATGAGAACTCTGGGATACAAAACTTATCCCCTATCCGACATGCCTGTCAATAAAGATCTATGGGAGAGTAGGAGCGCTGCACTCGTCAATCTCTGGCTCTCTCATAGAGCTGCACTGAAGGGGACGTGCTGGCCACCGCTTCATGTTGTGGTGGTCCCAGCGTTCGGACAGCCTGAGATCTGACACTTAGGATAGGGGATAAGTTTGGTATCCTGGAGTTCTCCTTTAAGTATCTGCATGAAGCGCATAGCAGAGATACACAATTTTAGTCAGGGTAATTGTATACCTCTGAAGCAAATCACTGTTTGGCTTCACCTACTATATCACTGCACTGCTGGTCTTTTAGAGAGGGCAGAAATTATATTTTTAGCTGACTTCTATACATAGAAGAGACAAGCAGATGAACAAGAGTGGCAGAGCTTTTTCAGGGACTGGAGGTGTCTGGGAGCTGCCAGGAGGAATATAATTGGTGATAACGTAATCCTATATTTTACAGGAAGTAAGACACACAGGGTAGACTAATTGTCTGTTGATACAAAAATGCATGTAGTTTACTTGTGCTATCAGTAGTGATCACATTGCTCAGCTGCAATAATTGAAAAAAAAATCACCTTTATTGTGTTATCTCTGAGTCCGCTTACAATCTTCTGGTCATCGTACTGTAAACAGTAGACTCCTTTGCTTGTCTCACTCCTACAGTGAATTCTTTGTAAACTATGTCGGCCACACCGCCAATTAGATTCTATCGTCTATAATCAACAGAATAGAAATGAAACATTTAGAGGAGTAACATAAGAACAAGATCAATAAAACCAAAACAAAACACTATCCTCTAATTAAAATATACATGATTACTTAGGTTAGATAGCCATGTTCTATTAGGTTAGTCTTACATCATAAAACAATATGGTAGTGTTCTTCCCATTACCTTATATGTCTCAATCAACTCATTTCCTTGTATACGCACTCCTGATATTCCATGGGATGACTAATACATTTGGTTTTGAGGCCAAAAACCAACTAAGAGCTTGGATGAGTCTTCTGAGCTATTGTTCTTTAGCTGCAATACAGCATTGTGTTAGAAGGACTTACCTCAATGTCTTGGATAATTTTAGGATAAAGTGCTCTGTAGAAGGAATTAGGAGGTGTCTTTCCATCGGGTGGCTTGTTTTTAAATAGATACTGACCCCTAAAAAAACAAGTAAAATAAGGTTTCACAGTCACAAGAAAAGAATATGGGCAACCCAAGATATAGGCCCTTATTTACTAATAGTAAAGTGCAGGTTGGTGGGGCTTTTTTTCTCTAGGTATTTACTAATCTGTCTCACTTTTCCTGATGTTTTTTGTCGCATGGGAAAAATCTGTTGCACAGTAATTTCTGTCGCAGGGTTCATCTGTCGCATGGTAAAATCTGTCGCATGCATAATTCTGTCACACTGAAAATTCTGTCGCAATGCAACAGGATTAAAAAACAAAACAAAAAAAAAAAACACTGGGAAATGTACGCATCCCTCAATATACAAGTCGTGGTTGGCCCATATCTTTATATAATTGAGGTAGTGGCCATCTATCTGGGTTCCTGCCACGATGCATTCATTTTATAGAATACTGAATTATATACTCGATTTGAACAATGGGATTAGAGAGACTCCTGTCTGTTAGGGTATGTTCACACTATGGAATTCCCGTGGAATTCCGCGATGTGAATTTAAAATGAGTGTGAATGGGTTTCCGCGAGACCCGTTCACGCTGCGGAATTTCAGCGGCGGACAATTTCACCATTGAAATTGTTCCGCGTAAAGAAAGAACATGTTCATTCTTTGCGCGGAAGTCCGCGAGTACTGCATAGCCATCAATGGTGACGGCACAGTGCCGCACGGTCCTACCGCCGCCGTCGGCTGCCAGGCTGAATCTCCGCTCGCGGAATTCTGCGAGCGGAGATTCCGTTCACACTCTGTAGTGTGAACATACCCTTATTGAGTGTATGTTTCCACAGTAAAGCCAATTGGTAATCATATTTTTTATAGAGACTTAATGAAGCATTAAAGGAGCTGAAGGCAAAAAATTTTACCAAAAAGAAAGGGTGTATAGTGTAAGTAACTTTGCAAGGACACTTAATTGAAACTTATGAAACATCATTGTGATTTTTACATTGTTTTAAAAAATAATTTTGCCAAGACAGTTAGTTGCCTTTGCCTACTCCTAATGGCATGAATCGGCGTAGGAAAACTAAGATTTTGAATAGAAAATAAAAATGTGTTCGGCTGTGTATTGTAGGAATAGTCCGGTCTAGACTATTTTTAGCCTATCCTCACCGGCTTGCCAATAACTAGAAACAAATCTTTCACTTACCTTCCTACCTTCTTGCGGAGCCCCGCTACAGCTGTTCCGTCAGGCTGTCTTCTTCCTACTTCCGTGGGGCCAGATTGTGACATGGCGCTTCAGTCTATCACCAGCCGCAGCGATGTCCCGCCTTGGCCGTTGATAGACTGAAGCGCCGTATGACTATCCGGGCCCACGGAAGTAGGAAGACCTCCCGATCCATGAATCAGCTGTAGCGGGACTCTGCGGGACGGTAGGAAGGTAAGTGAAAGATTAGTGTCTAGTTCTTTGTCTAATTCTTGTCAGGCCGGGCAGAATAGGCTAAAAATAGTCCATACCGGAGTATTCCAGAAATCATCAGTTTTGTGTTTTTAACATAAATGAAATTTAAAATTGGCATAGTAACCAATCTTAACCAAAAATTCATGTTGTTAAAGCATCTCCAAACAGAGCAAAATTAATGTGATTGGTTGCTATTGGCAACTCAGCAACTGTTCATTAGGACTTGTAAGGTTACCATTCCTCCGTGTTTTTAAAATATTTCAACAAAAAAAGTACAATATTAAATCAACTAAGTAGCAAACATTATTAAATTAAATTAAGACAGACATTCTTCATCAAGAGGATTATGCTAAATTTGTTCTGCTTTCCACAGGGGACAATGGATATCGCTTAAAGGGGTTATCCAGGAAAACATTTTTTTTTTATATATATATATCAACTGGTTTCAGAAAGTTAAACAGATTTGAAAATTAGTGCATAAGAAGACAATGAAAGTTCGGCACTCACCGGGTTTCCAATTCAGCAGATTTTATTGCACGATACTCACAGTCGTAGTACAATTCTAGGGGAGACGACAGATGGTAACAAAGGGGGGTACCACAGAGAGGCCTCTCTGTGGTACCCCCCTTTGTTACCATCCGTCGTCTCCCCTAGACTTGTACTATGGCTGTGAGTATCGTGCAATAAAATCTGCTGAATTGGAAACCCGGTGAGTGCCGACCTTTCATTGTCTTCTTATGCACTGATGTTATATTCTACCTGAGTCCGAGCACCACCGTATCCTCCCTCCGCAACAGCGACTTAGTGTCCATCCGCTTCCAGGTACAGAACAACTTTTCTATACGTTTATAGATTTGTAAATTACTTCTATTAAAAAATCTTAATCCTTTCAGTATTTATGAGCTTCTGAAGTTAAGGTTGTTCTTTTCTGTCTAAGTACTCTCTGATGACACCTGTCTCGGGAAATGCCCAGTTTAGAAGCAAATCCCCATAGCAAACCTCTTCTAATCTGGGCGGTTCCCGAGACATGTGTCATCAGAGAACACTTAGACAGAAAAGAACAACCTTAACTTCAGAAGCTCATAAGTACTGAAAGGATTAAGATTTTTTAATAGAAGTAATTTACAAATCTGTTTAACTTTCTGGAGCCAGTTGATATATATAAAAAAGACGTGCAGAAACAAGATTTAACAGGGTGCATAAATGTACCCACTGTATGATGAAATGTACTTTTCGATTATTAAAGAGCCGCTTTCGTTGTCTGGACTGCAGTGGGGGAGCACTTCTGTATAAACCAACACGTGTATGTGAGATCATTATTGCGTGTTGCATTTTGCACAACATTGCTGAAAAGCATAACATCCCAGGGGAGGTTGCAGAGGACTTCAGAGAAGAAAGCGAGATCTCTAGATACTACTAAATTAATAAAATAGTAAATATACATATATACTATCTATGTATATACACACACACAGATGTATTAAAATGAAAAAAATAGGGGGGCGTGGCTTGCCGCGAGCAGAGATGGCCGCCTGAGCTGTGAGCTCCGTAAACCCTGAGGCCATTCATTCGCTTAATTTGCACTCCCAGCCTGTGCTCTCATGCCGAGGGGCACCCGCCGGCGCCGGAAGACCCCGCCATCCTGCACGGACCCTCAACAGCTCCCTGGGGCCATTACACGCTACCTGCGCCAAGTCTCTGCCTCAGCCCCGGCCTCTCCTCCGGCATCACCAGGCCACGAGCGCGCGCTCCGTTCCCGCTCAGTCGGCCCTGCGGTGGTGCGCTCTGCTATTGGATCGGACCTGCCCAGCTACCCTCCTGACTCTACGGGGACCCCTGCACCGTCACCTTTGCTGCCGCTGACTGCTCCGGACCTCGGTGTGCTGCCTGGAGGGACAGTCTGCCCGCCATCTTCCTCTCCCCCTGAGGTGGGGGTGTCTGCAGGGGACCTGGGCTCCATTCTTGTGGATTGCTGCACTGTGGAGGTAGGTGCCTCTCCGGCCCTGTTTCACCCTATACCTCCATCTGGGACTGCCTCTCCTCCTCTGGACCCCCTCATAACATCCTCGGCCCTGCTAGGCCCGGACCCCAGGGACTCAGGGTATTCGCCTGGAGCTGTGCTGTTTAAAGGGCCATCGCCTCAGTTCCTGCCCCATACCCAGACACAGGGCTTGTCACCTACAGTCCCCTTGGCCTCCTTCTCGGCTCCTCTCGTGCCTGGGCCCTCTGCTGGAGTTCCAGGTTCTGACAACCTTGTTGCTGAAGTTGCTGGGACTGATCCCCCTGAGGCCCTTATCCCTTGCACCTCTCCTAAACCGCAGAGGAATATGTCTGCCTCCAGGAACTCGGCTGGGCGCCCTGGGGCACCCACCCCTTGGAACACACTCACACAGCCTCAGGAGGCTCCTTCTTTGTCTGTTGCGCCCGGTGGCTGGGAGGCTGGCCTGGATTCCGAGTTGGAGTGTTCGGGGGTCCCTGCTCCTATCCCGGCTACCCCTGACCTCTCTCTATTGCTTTCTCAATTGCCGACAAAGGGGGACTTCAAGGTTCTTATTGCTGAAGTCAGAGAGGCCTGCAGGGCCGAAATAGCGGATATGCGCCAAGATCTCCAACATGTCTCAGGCCGAGTGGACGACTTAGAAGAAGCTCATGACTCTACTAGGTCCTACATTGCTAACCTGCATGAAACCGTCTCTGCTCAATCTGCGTTTCTGGGTGACCTGCATTCGCATGTGGAAGACCTTGACAACAGGGGTAGGAGAAATAATATTAGGGTCCGTGGATTGCCTGAGGCTACCCGGGACGAAGATCTTCATGCTACTCTGGAAGCTATCTTCAACTTGATCCTGGGTGAACCCTCGTCCCACAAGATTGCACTGGATCGAGCCCACCGGGCCCTCCGCCCTCGCCCTACCTCTGGCCCTCCAAGGGATGTGATTTGTTGTGTCAATGACTTTCAACTGAAGGAGAGAATTATGGCTAAATCACGCACCCTTCGGGACTTTGATTTTGATGGGGCACCTATCCAGCTGTTCCAGGATCTTTCCTGGATTACCCTACGTAAGCGCAAGATGTTGCAGCCTCTCCTGTCATCTCTACGCTCGGCACAGATTCCCTACAGATGGTCCTTCCCGTTTGCTCTCCAAGCCCGTCGGGATGGACGCTCTGCAGTTCTACGTTCACATGCTGATATCCCGGAGTTCTGTGCAGCCTTTGATCTCCAAATCCCGAAGCTTCCTGACTGGGCTCTACAACCCCTTCCCCCTCCGCCTCCTCCTGTATGGCAGCCAGTTCGAGGGAAACGTCGTGGAGGTGGTAGGGGCCAGCCTGCTCAATCCTCATCTGGATCACGTCATGACCCTACCTGAAGGATATACTGGAACTAAGTCCTGGGCCCACACGTTCTGTGACTACTTGTCTGGTTCTCGTTTCACCTGGCGGGGTGCTGTGTTCTTTTACTTGCAATTTACTATAGTTGTCTTTTACTGCTGCCTCTAAAATAACGGGTGCCCTTCTGGCTCCCTTTGTACAGTAGGGATTTGGCATGGCCTTTAGGTGGAAGGGGTTTCTATTCTTTGGTGTGACCTCCCTCTGATGCGTACTTCCACTTCCCCCAGTGAGGCCATGACAAATATAGTAACGCTGTTGTTTATTCTTCTTGCATTATTGATTTGTTTTACTAAGGTCTCCTCTCTGGCTCTAGTGCCAGTGGTTTGTTTACCGTTTTGTATCCCTGTTTGTCTTTCCCTTTTGTCCCCCCCCTTTTGTGTCCTGCTCTTCCCCTTTCTTTCTGAGTCTCCTCCTGTTCTTTGTCTCTGCTCTTCTTTTAGGTCCAGTACTGAACGATGGTGGTCTTTGGACTCGGGCTGGGTCAAGAAGGGTTGTCAATCTTATAGATATTGTTAACAAGCGATCTGAACAGGCTTTAATATTGAGCTTGGATGCCGAAAAGGCTTTTGATAGATTGGGCTGGCCATTCATGTTCGCCACTCTACAGAAATTTGGGATCACTGGTGACTTCCTCACTGCGCTGCGGGGTCTCTACTCCTCCCCTACTGCCTCTCTCAAGCTCCCGACTAACTCCTCCCCTCCCTTTACCCTTTATAACGGCACTAGACAGGGATGTCCGTTGTCCCCACTGATTTTTGCCCTTTGCATAGAGCCGCTGGCGGCTCTGATCCGGGGGAGTTCGAATGTCTCTGGAATCTCCCTTCATGGGAAGACCTTTAAGATTTGCCTTTTTGCAGATGACGTTTTACTTACCCTCACTAACCCTCTCTTGTCCTTACCTGCGCTGTACAAACTCTTGCATGAGTATGGCTTGGTATCGGGCTATAAGGTCAACCTTTCTAAATCTGAAGCAATGTCTGTAAATCTCCCACCCTCTCTGGTCTCCCTACTTCGTTCTAACTATTCTTTCCGCTGGTCTCCCTCTGCCATTAAATATCTTGGAGTCTCCATCACCCCTACATATGCCTCGCTCTATTCTGTAAATTTCCCTACTTTGTTCAGAGAGCTACGTTCTTTGCTAGAAAAATGGAGATCGCAATACATATCCTTTTTCGGGCGAATTGCTGCGGTTAAAATGACCATCCTTCCTAAATTACTTTATTTTTTCGAAACGTTACCGGTACGGGTTCCGTTGGCTATGCTACGGTCCTTTCAGTCGGCTATTTTCCGGTTCATTTGGGACGCTAAAAGACATAGGCTCCCTATGACGGTCATGATGGCGAACCGAGTTTCTGGAGGTCTGGGGGTCCCAGATGTCACAAAATATTATTGGGCCGCACACCTCCGTCACCTAGCTGCATGGTCTACTCACTTTGCTTATAGTAAATGGATGGAACTTGAAAAATTATGGTTGGCACCTGTCCATCCTAATTCTTTCCTATGGTCCTTCCCGCTTCCGTCCCCTGCATGCACCCTTTTAGGTCCTATGTCTTTCACGAGATATGTCTGGACTTATTGTTCCAGGCGATTCCGACTCCTGTCCCCTTTCTCCCCAATGCAGTCTTTTCTCTACCACCCTGACTTCCCTCCTGGAGGCACCTCACTTATGGTTCGGGAATGGGGCTCGAGAGGTTTGTTCTGCTGGGCTGATGTGGTACATCCTATTACTCGGACTCTTCTGTCTTTTGATGACCTGAAATCTCGTTGGGAACTCCCAGCCTCTGCGTTCACTCACTATACCCAGCTCCGACATTACCTATCCTCTCAGAGGGGCTCGCTAGTGGTTTCGCTCCCTACGAGTTTTGAGAGGTTGTGTAGGAGTGGACCACAGACGAAGGGACTGCTCTCGAGTATTTACTCCCTTTTAATCTCCCCCGTGGACGGAACCCTCCCACCGTTATATGGGTCGCTGGGAGGAAGTCCTTAACACTTCTATTACAATTCCTCAGTGGAGGGTAATTTGGGATAGGGCTTCTCGGGCCTCCATATGTACAGCTTACAAAGAGACACAATACAAATTGCTTATGGGTTGGTACCATACCCCTGTCCTCCTCAATAAATTGAACCCTGACATCCCCCCGCAATGTTGGCGATGTGGTGTGGGACTGGGGGACACTTACCATATATTCTGGTCCTGTCCGCTGATCTCTCAATTTTGGGTAATGGTGCAGCGGCTTATCCGTGACATATTGGGAGTTGGGGTGCCCCTAGACCCTTTAATCTATCTCTTACATTTGTCGACTAGGGCCTTGTCTGGTCGACCATTTAAGCTATTTCTACACATCGTCCTGGCAGCGAAAACTCTCATTGCAAAACATTGGAAACAGACTTCCCCCCAGTCTGAGGGTGAACTCCTGGCCAGGGTCCGTGAAATTCGCTCTATGGAATCTCTTACTGCCTCTTTGAATAACACTATCTCACAATTTCTTTCAGTATGGGACCCATGGGACAGATTCACGGATAGGCAACCTCCTTGATCTTTTAGCTCCTTTTGGACCTTTTCCTCTCTTCTTGCTTCTCTCAACCCACTTTCCTATTTCTTTGTACGTTTCCTTTTCTGTTCCCTCGCCCCTCTGTTTGACGTTGTTGTCTTAGTCACCCTCTCCACCCCCCCCCCCTCATGTCTAGGACTACTTGATCCAAATGTGCGGTTGTTAACTATAGCATTACTGTGTCACAGTTGTGACTACCTGACTTGATTGTTGTGATTTGGATTATTACTTGCTTGCATTTCTCACTTACTGTGGGGTACGTCACCCCGATCATTCCTACTGGTGTGTATTTTTCTGTCTGAATATAATAAAAATTTACAGTTGAAAAAAAAAAAAAATGAAAAAAAAAAAATATATATATATTGATTCACCATTATTACTGAAACAATAGAAGAAGAAAAAACACACCTGTGTTGAAAAGACTCATAAAAATGTGAAAAACAAAACAAAAAAGAATCGCTTGAAAAAGACGAGGCAGGCAAAGGAGCAAACAGCCAGAGATTTTACTCTGCTTTCTGAAACTTTATAAATGCCAGAAAACACACCTCTTTTCCTGAAAACCATGCCCATTTTGTAGTTTTTTGTTTTTTTCTCACTCTGAGTGATTCTGATACTGTCAGTTTTTTTCTGTTGCACATTCTGTTGCACGGTCCGTGCGACAGAGTGTAGGCGCAAAACCCGACAAAAATGTCGGAATCCTGTTAGTAAACGAGGGCCATAATCTTCCTATTGATCGGGATGCAGCATAACATAGAAAGAGATGCAGCTGGTCTCCGGTGCTAGTGCCAGGTGCCAAACCAGACATGATCCCAATGTTCAGAAACGGCGCACTGCTCAGAGATGCTGTAAACATTAAAAACTTGCTTAATCTTTTATAGTAATGAATAGCAACAGCTGCCCAGGGAAGATTTTCCCTCACACGCCTTGGCAGCATTCTGAGTATCATTCTTTACAGGAAATATATAGAAAGGGGATGTTTTTACTTCCTCAAGAATTTGTTTGTAAAATACTAAATTGGATCATTAGGTTATTACAACCCTTATACTTTTCTGTCATAGATGCATTCTAGGAGCTATAAGTTTTTTCTTCCATCCAATAAGCTGTAGAAAGGCTTCTTTTATTTATTAATTTTTTTTGGCATCTTGGCAGTGTTGGAAAAAAAAATGAATTTACGTGTTGACGTAACCAAGTTACTGTTCTCTTTTTTTTGCCCCATTTAGGATATGTATTATTTATTAACTACGGAGGAATAGGGAATGACCTGCAGGATGCAGCTTGGAGCAATGGGGCAGATTTACTAACACTGTCAAATTCTCAGACAGTGCAAACTTGGCTCAGGCTGTTGATAAACTTGGCACAACTTTGTTGGCTGAAAAGTACATTTTGATTGTCGCCCTAGAGGACTGAAAGTATCACTGCCTGACAGTGAAAACTGTTAGGGAAACTATTAGGTCATGTCAATAGGTAGAGGACTCTTGCAGACATTGCAGACATTGCTAGGCCGCTGTGGATGATCTTGATCTAGAGCTAGATGTGGGTCCTAAAAATGGAACCCATATCTATCGGGCATTTATAGGATAGGTCATAAATTTACAAATTGGAAAACAGTGTAAAGGAGAACTCTAGCCAAATGAAATTACCTCTATATAGCTGCTCATGTTTAAGCTGCAATTTACTTTGCAATGTAAAATGTAATCTTTGCTGAGCCCATACCCTAGCAGGAAGTCCAGTAATTCTTAGCACACATGATGACTGTAGGACACCAGTTTGCTGGTTTCAGCAGCCATTTTGGGCCCTACATCCCTTTTAGAGATGAGCCAACTTACAGTAAATTCAATTCATCACAAACTTCTCGGCTCGGCTGTTGATGTCTTATCCTGCATAAATTAGTTCAGCTTTCAGGTGCTTCGGTGGGCTGTAAAAGGTGGATACAGTCCTAGGAAAGACTCTCCTAGGACTGTATCCACCTTTTCCAGCCCACGGGAGCACCTGAAAGCAGAACTAATATATGCAGGATAAGTCATCAACTGCCAAGCCGAGAAGTTCGTGACGAATCTAATTTACTGTAAGTTCGCTCATCTCTAATCACTTTCACACTCCCTTCTCCTCAGCTCAGAGAGCCGAGAGTGCTTCACTGTGCAGTGTGTAATTGTCCCTGAGTGGCTGAGGTGCACACACCTCCCTCATCTATATTCTCTGCTTTTCTAACCACGTGACCTGCTCAGCTCTCTCATTGCATGTATAAGAATTGACTGAGGAGAAGATTTCTTATGACAATTAAAAAAAAGAAATATATTATGGTATTGTTTTCTTTATTTAATTTTTCAATGAACTAACCAAAAACATCCTCAACAAGAACCAAAAATGTAGAAAAAAATGAAAGATATCTAGGATTATTATAAAAAGCATCTAGCTGTAAAACAACACTGCATTTTTGTCCTAAACACATTCCAAGTACCATATTACTCATGATTCTGTCCCAGCAAATAATAATTTTCACCTGACTTAGTACTAGAAATACAGTTCCATCTCCGCAGATATCTAGCTGCAGTACGGATTGAAGAAATGCCGCTGTTGATATAGTAAACTCATTTTACATAATCTCTTTACCAGTATTAAAAGAACTAAATCTGTGCCCTGCCAACTGAACCTGGCGAGACCCAAAGCCTTGATGATTAATAGGGTACATGTGTATAAAGTTTACGCCATTGCTTAGCCAATATTAAACAAAAATACAATATTCATTACAAACTGAGGGAGTTTACATGGATTACTGCTGTTTGCTGAATTACTCTGTATAATTAGGCCGTCCCAATTCAGATTTAGTAAAACCATATCCACACTCAGAATTAAGTGTCTGAGGTAGGATTGTTATGTATTTTTTCTTTCGCTATAAAATTAAATTATGATGCCACAAAGAAGCTCCCTCTTTTCAAGCTACAAAAAGTAGATGTATATTTTTAGTTTTTTGGATTTAAAATGTCAACAAGATTAAAAATGCTTGTCTTTACAGATAGTACCCTTGTCGCTGCAAATCCCTGGCTATTACCTATTAGGAAACGTTTACACTTAGGTTGGGTGCATATATAGGCCTTGTGTACTACTGAGAGTTCCATGTAAATTTAGGACGATAATTCCATGCCCTTCATTGACATGCTGAGGAAGAGGGGGTATTATTAGCCGAAAGGGTAAGAGTTATCAGCCAGAGGGGGCACAGTGAAAAGAATGGATCCTGCCACTCTATGCTGTGGTATACTTTGGCTACCCGTTTCAAGTTGCTGAACATTACCACAACATTTGCATTGTGTGAACCTACAGAATTGTCTGATGGCTGAAATGGGATTAAAGGCCTCGTATGCACTCCCCCCCCCCCCAAACATGGCTGACGCTCTCCCAGCCTCATATTCACACTCTTTTTTCCAATAAAGTTCCCGTCCCTCTGACTATTAAAGGGGTACTCCGCCCCTGGACATCTTATACCCTATCCAAAGAATAGGGGATAAGATGTCTAATTGCGGGGGTCTCACAGCCAGCGATCTCTGTGCAGCACCTGGAGTTTGTTTAGAAAGCTGGGTGTGGGTGGGAGAGGTCATGACGTCAGCACTATGCCCCCTTGTGCCGTCATGCCTTCAATGCAAGCTAAGGCTAAAAAAAAAAATACAAAAACTATTTTTTGGGGGGATCTGACCACAGGTCCTCTTTTAACATGGTAAAGGCTCAGGAAATTATGTAACAGTGCCTATTGCTGGAGCCACTGCTGGTGCCAAGGGGATGTCAAGGCAAAAATGTATAATATATAAAAAATAAAGAATAATTGCAGTGTCTTGAAATGTTTAGACACTTAAAACATTGCTTTACTTATCCAAAAAGATGAACACCATTATGAAAAAAACAGGTATCTTAATTTAATATGAATAGGGAGAGTAAAGTAATAAATAAAGTAACGTAAGCTTCTCAAGTCCAGTGTTCAAGTAAACCAACAGGTCATGTTTTCAGGGTTTCCTTAGTATTGCACAAGTATTATTGTTTTCAGAGTATCAGACATAAGCATATGTTCTCTCCCTGAAATAAACTCAAATCCAAATATTTTGGGAGAATTTGAGGACTGGAGTAGAGAGACAAAGCTCTATCGAGACATCAAACAGAATCATGACGGGACCTGATGACATTTTTAGACGGCCAAGGACATGTCTTCTTCAGGAAACACATCATCCATTAACATTAGAACATAGTTTAAAAGAACCGTATTACGACTTAATATGTTTCATATTTTATGTTTCTTTTCCTAAAGTGGCTCTTGCTTGAAAAATAGGGAAGATTATTGAGTTAGAAACTCACAAAAGATGGCTTAATGCAAATTTTCTCATTCATATTTACAGGGGCTATTCTAAAAAGCTGACTGCTTTGTGGTTCCAGGAGACAGGTAATAGGGCTCCATGGGCTCATAGAACAGAGAAGAAACAGTTTAACTCTGGCAGATTCAGGAACACTTATCCTCTGTTCTAAAAAGAACATGTTAATGCTCCTAAAGGACATTAAGATTCTTGTTTAAAGGAACGCATTTATAAAGTAAAAATATGGTATATGATAACTAGCAGCACAAAGGATACATAGGATCATCCCTTTTGTTAGGTGCAAATGTAGATCCGTGTACACACAGCTGCATTTCTACAGCATTGGGGAACCAGTGAGGCAAGAACTTTCTTTTAATTAAGTTTTAAAACAGTCCACGCCTTTTATAAACACACACAAACACACACAAACACACATATAAACACACTCCGCATCTCTACAATAGAAAGGACAATCACAGCAGATGTCAAGAGTGACAACAGCTGTGATCTGTCCTTAACTGCAGGTACTACTACTCCCAACATGGAGCACACTGCTCCATGCTGGGAGCTGTAGTGCCTCCATTAATAGACAGATCTCCACGAGTGTCAATCCTGACACCCGCTGTGATCCTTCTGTATAATTTATAGATGCGGCCGGCTGCTCTTCTATGGTCCCCTGCACAGACGTATATATACACCTAGAACCATCTGGCCAATCACAGCTCTCTGCGGGAAATATGAATAGGTATATATATATATATATATATACAGCAGTGCAGGGGAACATAGAAGAGCGGCCGGCCGCATCTATAAATTATACAGAAGGATCGCAATGGACCCCGGGCGATCTGTCAATTAGTACAGGTACTACTATTCCCATCATGGGAGAGTATGTTCCATGCTGTGAGTAGTAGTACTGCCTAAAAATTGTACAAAAAAAAAAAAGTGAAACACACACACACACTACATTTTTATTGCCCTGCCCGCACACATAAATTGATCCGCTTAAAAAATAAAAATTTTGTTATAAAAAAATTAAAATTTCATTAAATACTATCTTTTTTATTATTTTATTTTAACGGTACCCTACAATTTTTTTTTTTTAAAAAGGTATCTTTTTTGTATGGCTAAAGTCCAAAAAATAATAAAAACAGGAGGCAAAAACGCCAACGGGAGGAAAATGCCACGGTTTCTGTGCAAAAAAAACCAAACTAGGTTTTGTAGGGCGTTTTGGAAAACCAGCCTCTGAGCCCAAAATAGCTGAAAAATTACAAAAGGATTAAAAAAAACGCCAAGTGGATCTGGCATTTTGCAGTTTACTATTATCTTGCAGCTAACATCCAAACGCGGCGTTTTTTCGCTGAAAAAACACTGTGTGGCAAAATTACGGCGTTTTTGCTAGAAAATTCTCAGTGGAATTCCAGCCTAATTGGGCTTGTCAAATCTGACCACTGATCTTTACCCATCATGCATCTGACATACTTAAAAGCGATGAGTTAATCAACAAGGACTAAGGGGGTCATTAATTAAACCACATCAGCAGCACAGATGCCAAATATTGCTAATTTTTGCACATAAATGTTTTTCGAGCGAAATAATAATTTATGGAGAAAAAAAAAAGGCATGTACGCCATCCGCGCTAAGGGGGCATCAAGAAGGGATAAAGAAGGCTGATAGGGGGCTTGGCTTTACATGGATGGGGCATGTCAGGGGTGACTTTGGGAGGACTTGTAACACGTAATATATGCATACCCCCAGCTAGCCTAAATATCTGCGCCAGGGCAGCAATAGCACAGCTGGATTTCTTAGAGGCATGGGCCTCTTAGTCAAACCAGTAGCCCAAAAATGGGTGGAGCTAGTAATTGGGCACAAAGGTTTGACAATCCTGAAAAGAAGAACAACCACTAAAAAGGTAAACACATTTTATTAAACAGCAACAATGGCTCAGAACATCAGATTCTTCCATTCAGAGGGTTAATGCTTACCATCCTCTTCTCTCTGCCAGTCCTCTCCACAAGGAGTCTGTTCGGACCATTCTTTCTATAAGTTTTTTCCACAACATACCATCTGAGGTGACTCGGTACCACTCCTTACATACTAACTCTGCAGAGCACAGTGACTGCGCATCCAAGTAGGACAAGATATTTTCTGCTATGTGATCCAGTCCACGAGCTGCAAGTACAAGTGAACAACATAAAGTACAAGCAGTACAATGAAGGAGATACTTTATGGTAAGAAAAAGAACAATGGACTATGCCTATAGTGGAGATCATAACTACTCTGGAAAGAGTTTAAAGGGGTATTCCAGGAATTTTTTTTTATTTGACTATGCTACAGGGGCTGTAAAGTTAGTGTAGTTCATAATATAGTGTCTGTACCTGTGTGTGACGGTTTTCTCACAATTCTTATGTGATTTTCACCCCACTATTTATTTTTAACAGCATACAAAATGACTGTTGTCTCAGATTTTTCCCAGGTTGCAATGCGGCCGAGAACTGACTCACTAGTCAGCTGATGACAGGAAGCCTGTCTGCTTCAATGGGTGGAGCGATCGCTTGGTGGGAGAGAGATCAATCTGCAACTAATGCAACAGCTGTAGGCACCCTGATTGAAAACCACAGGTCTTTTGAATGGATGCAGCTCATTTATGTTTCAATGGGTGGTGTGGCTGATGTGTGGGAGGGAGGAAAATGGAATTATGGGATTTGTAGGCAAAGAAGAAAACTCAAAAAGGAAATACAGTACCAGTTCACAAAAAGCTAGCCACAGTATTATGGTAATATCACAACATAGTCATTTAGCAACAAGACAAGCGCAGATCCTTCCTAAGCATGTCCATTACTGTCTGCCAGGTATGTACTAAAATCACCTTATGCTGGAAAACCCCTTTAAAGCTTATCTTCATATGCTGCACAGTGCAAATAACTTTTTACTTCCCTGTTTCCAATGTCCAGGACAGTGTTTCCCAACCAGTGTACCTCCAACAGTTGCAAAACCACAACTCCCAGCATGCCCGGACAGCCAAAGGCTGTCCGGGCATGCTGGGAGGTGTAGTTTTGCAACAAGTGGAAGATGCAAGTAGCCCCTGGGGGCAATTGGGCAATCCATTAAGACACTGCTTTATTTTGACCTATGCAGACATCCGTTCCAGCTGTAGCTGCACCTACACTGACAACTACTTGCATCTTCTATCTAAAGGAAAACCAGTGATATTAGTTTTTTTCTGAGTTTCTGAGACTAAGGGTGCGTTCACACGGCCGTCTGTCCCCGTTTTTTTTTTTATCCCCATTTTGGTTCCGTTCTTACAGGCTGTAAATGGATTAAAAATGGTTTTAAAAAAATCTCATTCATGTCAATGGGATTTTTTTACAATCCGTTTACATCCGTCTGTACCAGTCTGCACTCAGTTCCATTTTTTTTTTGACGGCAGAAAAAATGGCGCATGTATTTTTTCTTCCGTCAATAAAGAACGGAAGAAAAAACGGATACAGTAAATTTAACATTGAAGTCTATGGAAAGCGGATGAGCCTTTAAGGTCATCCGTTTGCATCCGTTTTTTCAATCCGTTTTTACTTCAGAACCAAAAAATTATGTTTTTTGGGGGGGTTTATTAACTGAACAATAACGGATCCAAACTGCATCTGTTATTGTCCGTTTTATTTTAAATTCCGTTTTTATTTTTGACGGGTCTAGACGGCCGTGTGAACGCAGCCTAAAATGTTTAATAAGGAAAATGTATAAAATGGTACCTGTCACCATCAATGAAAGTTAATATATTTTAATTTAACCTATTTGAATTACTTTTCTAATATACTTCTTAATAAAAAAAATTACTTTATGTGTTAAATTAACCCCTAAAATGTGGGCCATTAGGGGTCCTCCTTCTGGTCCTGCCTGCTGTCCTGCTATCAGATTGTCTCCTGCAGCAGCCTGGCAGAGACAAAAGTCAGGAAATGCAGGTGGAACTTCAGCTCACCGCAGTGTATAGAGTATTTTCCTTTGAGCTGAGCTAGACTGTATAGCATGGTTTCCCAACCAGGGTGCCTCCAGCTGTTGCAAAACTAAAACTCCCAGCAAGCATGGACAGCCAAAGGCTGGGAAACACTGCTGTAGAGTCATGGCGCATTCAGTACATAGTTCTAAACATTGTGCTGGATATTTTTGTTCCATTTTACAGCTGCTGGGCAGAGCTCAGAGACTGTAGAGTTCAGAGCTGATTTGGGGGGGGGGGGGGGGGGGTGCGGCCTCAGCCAATCACAGCTCATCACACAAATTGTTCTAGGCTGTGTGTTCAGAGCAGCACAACAGAGTAAGGGAGGAAGTTCTACCATACAGGGCTTCATAAGATGTCACGCCTGCTGGGGAACACCCCTTTCCAGTTCATAATGCTGACTGAGCAGAATATAAAGCACAAAATCGGGGTAGAAAACTAAAATAAATTATAAAAAATAAATAAAGGCAGGGTGTGGTTTATTATGGTGGAAGGAGTGAACTAGGAGGATTAAAAAAAATGTAAGAGCAGTTGTCTTTTCCTTTCTACTAAGGAAGAAGTCGTCCCCTGAAAGACTGCTCGTAGGCTACAGAAATTATGTTGCAGCACCCAACCATCTTTAGGCACCTTAAAGGGGTACTCCACCCCTAGACATCTTATCCCCTATCCAAAGGATATGCCCCCCCCCCATAGACTTGCATTAGGGGGCGGGCGTCACAAGGGGGTGGGGCTGTGACGTCACGATCCTCAGGCCCCTGCATCGCCAGTCATCAGGCACAGAACGAAGCTCGCTCCGTGCACCAGATGACAGGGGTACTGCAGGAGAAATCGCGGGGGTTCCCAGTGGTGGGACCCCCGCGATCAGACATCGTATCCCCTATCCTTTGGATAGGGGATAAGATGTCTAGGGGTGGAGTAATCCTTTAAGGTATACAATATAAAAAAAAACATTTAACATTTCCCGATGAGAGCACAGACCAGATTTAGGATGAACTGGAACATCAATTATGAACCAGACCCTCCCGGCCACCATGACTGGCTGCCCTCACATATGTTACTTTGGCTGAATGGGAAACACGATTCCACAGACAGTATTAAAACTATTTTAAAAAGTCTTTCCAGACAAGTGGAGACGGTTATAGATATAAGAGCTTATAAAGCACAATACTAAAGACCTATGGAATGAGGTGTCCAACAAGCTCATATAGGTGTGATGGCCAATTTGCCAGATATTTTTGGCCATACAGTATATAGTATTCTTCAGATACAGATCTACGGATATAGCAGTATAAAAAATAGCAAATGCCAGTTAATAAATAATAGGCTGGGTAGATCTGTATCCGAAGTTTCTCTTTGTGGACAGCCCTTTTCTCTTGTCTGTAGAGCAGGTTCCTCCATAAGGCAGACCCTATTTGATGTCCATATACCCTGTAAATAATCACAGGTCCTATAACAGTCCTGAGTCCTACCAATAACACTAGGTCTACAGGTGGCACTTACAACCTAGCCAACATCATATAGTAAGTGTTTCAGTGTCAAAATTATTGGACCCATCATATCCTATTGTCTGAACTACTGCAATGTTAAAAGGGGTTTTCTGGGACTTTTGTTTTAATTTTATTAATGGTATATCCCCTATTAATATTTGTTCAAAGATGGTCCAATGCCTGGCAACGCTTATACTGTACAGAGAAAAAGTCAGAAGCAGATAGCGCCATACATGGTGTAGTGGCCATGCTTTGTTAATGCAGCTCAGCTCCCATTCAATGTAATACCGTATCTCAGCATGGTCACCACACAATGAAAGAAGTGGTCTGCTTCCAGATGTGTTCCCTGTATATAAAGGCACTGCAGCTATGGAAAACAGCTGATGGCAGGGGTGTTGAATCAGATATTGATAAATAAAAAAAAGGTTCTGTATGTGTCAATACATACCCTAAGGGTCAGTTCACATGTCCTTATTTTTGCTTCAGGTTTGCTGCAGCGGATTATGCTGCCCATTGACTTCAATGAGGAGCAAAATCTGCAGCAAAAAGTAAAGACATGTGAACTGACCCTTAGGGTATGTATTGACACATACAGTATCCTGCGCATGTTTGATGCTGCAGATTTGAAGCAGTGTTCACTCGTTTACTCTACATTGAAATATACAGCATAAAATCTGCAGCTTTAAATTCGTAACATCAAATATGCGCAGAATATTGTGGGTGTGAATACACCCTTAGGGATACTGTACGCGTGAATAGACCCTTTAGTGTTCCTCCACACGGGCAGGATCTTTTGTAATTTTCCAATGGTGGGTTTTCCGCATAAAACCCCATTGAAGTTTATGTAATCTGCTGCAGATTACATTGATTTTAATGGGGTCTGCAGCGGATGTTTGTCCGCGGCTCAAACTCGCAGTGGAAAACTTGCTTGTGATCTGCCCTGTATGAACGTACCCTTAGGCTTTAACATATAATAGGATGGTGAAGGCTTTGTTCTGAATGGATTCCCTATTATATGGATTAGCACATTTTGTTGGTGTAGGAACAATTTTATTTTATTCCAGAAAATGTTTTGTGAATATAGAGCTCAGATAGATGCCAAGATACTGGCAGGAACCCTCTCAGTAAGCTACGCCTGAGACTGCCCTGCCTTACAGGATAATTAAACCCATTTTATCTCCATCAATATACCAAAAGTGGCAGCTTAAGAGCCTGATTAATGTCGATGCATTTGTATTATCGGATTTATATCTGCATACAGTAAGGGGGTTTTATATACTCTTTAGAATAGACAGTCAGAGCTATTAAAATTCTTAACCACCCACTCAGGCTTAATCTTCACCCAAATCTCGAAGGAACAGACGTCTATAAACCAAAGATTGTTGCACTCATAACCTCGTCCTGCATCTTCTCGGTGAAAAGGGAGCAGAAAATGAAATAAATAAGAACTGGCGGGAGGTTATTTCTGTACATGTCACATTTCAGTAGCATGATCAGTATATTACCAGTTTTCTCACAAGGGAAGTTGAAGCAGCTACTATAAAGCTTCTGTTCTTCACATCATTATACTGGGTTGTTAACTATTCGTATACAGCACAGGCTGCTCCGAGTCACATGTGGGAGTAGGCACAGTCCGTCAGGTGATTGTCATAATGGTCAAGGAATCCCATGCGACCTTACCGCGCAAATCAATTTCAACTCTTCAAATTGGAAACTCACCCAAACAAATTATTCGTCTACAGAAATGCTTGAATTTTTTTTTTTTTTTGTAGTCACTTTTTGTATGTTAGAAAATCACAAATTATATCTCAGTTCTGCACTGGAAAACACTGACACATTTTGGGAGAAAAAAAAATACAATATTAGGATAGGGTCACACGCAGTGTATCGGCAGCGTATTTGACACTGCAGATGCTCTGTTGGCAGTCAAAGGGTGAATACGGAGCATGCTCCCTGCAGCTCTGTATGTATGCTCATAGCAGCGGATTTTCCGCCTGCAGTCACAAGCTGACACACAGAGCTACCTGGCCGCAGCAGGGAGCTCACTCTGCAGTCCCTCTGTGACTGCCAGCAGCGCATAAACAGCGTTAAAGGGGTACTCCGGTGAAAAACTTTTTTTTTTTTTTTTAAATCAACTGGTGCCAGAAAGTTTAACAGATTTGTAAATTACTTCTATTAAAAAATCTCGAAGGAACAGACGTCTTAATTCTTTCTGTACTTATTAGCTGCTGAATACTACAGTGGAAATTATTTTCCATTTGAAACACAGAGCTGTCTGCTGAATCAAGAGCACAGTGCTCTCTGCTGACATCTCTGTCCATTTTAGGAACTGTCCAGAGTAAAAGGAAATCCCCATAGCAAGCATATGCTGTTCTGGACAGTTCATAAAATGGACAGAGATGTCAGCAGAGAGCACTGTGCTCATGATGTCAGCAGAGAGCACTGTGTTTCAAAAAGAAAATAATTTCCGCTGTAGTATTCAGCAGCTAATAAGTACAGGAAGGATTAAGATTTTTTTTATAGAAGTAATTTACAAATCTGTTTAACTTTCTGGCACCAGTTGATTTAAAAAAAAATAATTTAAATGTTTTCACCGGAGTACCCCTTTAAATCATTAAATACATTGCGGATGAACTGTTTGTGACCTTGGCCTAAAGGTAAAGACAGTATATGTGTGTATTAGGGCTGCACGATATGGGTAAAATGTGCAATTGCGATTATGGGACTAAATATTGCGATATCGATATGTGATGCGATATAATAAATAAATGGTGAAATCTCGCCATTTCATGTCCAATCTCCTCCCTTTTACAACTATCTATGCACAACGCCCATTTCAAATCTCCTCCATTTAATTTCAACCCCCCCCCCCGTCCCATTCTCCCTTCATGGTCACATCTTCTCCCATCACATCTTCCCCCTATGTCACATCCCCCCCCCCCCCCGTCACACTCCCCCCGTCACAATCCCCCCCCCTGTCATCACACTCCCCTGCCATCAAACTCCCCATCACAATCTCCCCCCCGTCATCACACTCCCCCTGTCACAATCTCCCCCCCCCCGTCATCACACTCCCACCTGTCACAATCCCCCCCCCCCGTCATCACACTCCCACCTGTCACAATCTCCTCCCCCCCGTCATCACACTCCCACCTGTCACAATCTCCTCCTCCCCCGTCATCACACTCCCACCTGTCACAATCTCCTCCCCCCCCGTCATCACACTCCCACCTGTCACAATCTCCCCCCCTTTCATCACACTCCCACCTGTCACAATCTCCCCCACTGTCACAATCTTCGCCTGTCACATTCCACCCCCCGTCACACTATTCCCCCCCCCCCCCCCCCCCCGTCACATTTTGTACTGCAGCAATACACTAGGTTTCCCGGGCCTAATTGCTGCTGAAAAATACCTTTTCCCATTTGCCAATCACTGGCCTGACACGTGACACCGCTGCGGCCAGTGATTGGCTGAAAAGGGAAAGGTCCTACTGCTTGTATGGACAAGAGATGAGACATCAGACAGCATTGAGGGAAACGGCATTGAGGAAATCCCCATAGCAAGCATATGCTGTTCTGGACAGTTCATAAAATGGACAGAGATGTCAGCAGAGAGCACTGTGCTCATGATGTCAGCAGAGAGCACTGTGTTTCAAAAAGAAAATAATTTCCGCTGTAGTATTCAGCAGCTAATAAGTACAGGAAGGATTAAGATTTTTTTTATAGAAGTAATTTACAAATCTGTTTAACTTTCTGGCACCAGTTGATTTAAAAAAAAATAATTTAAATGTTTTCACCGGAGTACCCCTTTAAATCATTAAATACATTGCGGATGAACTGTTTGTGACCTTGGCCTAAAGGTAAAGACAGTATATGTGTGTATTAGGGCTGCACGATATGGGTAAAATGTGCAATTGCGATTATGGGACTAAATATTGCGATATCGATATGTGATGCGATATAATAAATAAATGGTGAAATCTCGCCATTTCATGTCCAATCTCCTCCCTTTTACAACTATCTATGCACAACGCCCATTTCAAATCTCCTCCATTTAATTTCAACCCCCCCCCCCGTCCCATTCTCCCTTCATGGTCACATCTTCTCCCATCACATCTTCCCCCTATGTCACATCCCCCCCCCCCCCCGTCACACTCCCCCCGTCACAATCCCCCCCCCTGTCATCACACTCCCCCTGCCATCAAACTCCCCATCACAATCTCCCCCCCGTCATCACACTCCCCCTGTCACAATCTCCCCCCCCCCGTCATCACACTCCCACCTGTCACAATCCCCCCCCCCCGTCATCACACTCCCACCTGTCACAATCCCCCCCCCGTCATCCCACTCCCACCTGTCACAATCTCCCCCCCCCCGTCATCCCACTCCCACCTGTCACAATCTCCCCCCCCCCCGTCATCCCACTCCCACCTGTCACAATCTCCCCCCCCCGTCATCCCACTCCCACCTGTCACAATCTCCCCCCCCCCGTCATCCCACTCCCACCTGTCACAATCTCCCCCCCCCGTCATCCCACTCCCACCTGTCACAATCTCCCCCCCCCGTCATCCCACTCCCACCTGTCACAATCTCCCCCCCCCGTCATCCCACTCCCACCTGTCACAATCCCCCCCCCCCGTCATCCCACTCCCACCTGTCACAATCCCCCCCCCCCGTCATCCCACTCCCACCTGTCACAATTTCCCCCCCCCCGTCATCCCACTCCCACCTGTCACGATTTCCCCCCCCCGTCATCCCACTCCCACCTGTCACAATTCCCCCCCCCGTCATCCCACTCCCACCTGTCACAATTTCCCCCCCCCGTCATCCCACTCCCACCTGTCACAATTTCCCCCCCCCGTCATCACATTCCCACCTGTCACAATCTTCCCCCCCCCCCGTCATCCCACTCCCACCTGTCACAATCTTCCCCCCCCCGTCATCACATTCCCACCTGTCACAATCTTCCCCCCCCCGTCATCACATTCCCACCTGTCACAATCTTCCCCCCCCCCCGTCATCACACTCCCACCTGTCACAATCTTCCCCCCCGTCATCACACTCCCACCTGTCACAATCTTCCCCCCCCCGTCATCACACTCCCACCTGTCACAATCTTCCCCCCCCCCGTCATCACACTCCCACGTGTCACAATCTTCCCCCCCCCCCGTCATCACACTCCCACGTGTCACAATCTCCCCCCCCCAGTCATCACACTCCCACCTGTCACAATCTCCCCCCCGTCATCACACTCCCACCTGTCACAATCTCCCCCCCCGTCATCACACTCCCACCTGTCACAATCTCCCCCCCCCCCGTCATCACACTCCCACCTGTCACAATCTCCTCCCCCCGTCATCACACTCCCACCTGTCACAATCTCCTCCCCCCCGTCATCACACTCCCACCTGTCACAATCTCCTCCTCCCCCGTCATCACACTCCCACCTGTCACAATCTCCTCCCCCCCCGTCATCACACTCCCACCTGTCACAATCTCCCCCCCTTTCATCACACTCCCACCTGTCACAATCTCCCCCACTGTCACAATCTTCGCCTGTCACATTCCACCCCCCCGTCACACTATTCCCCCCCCCCCCCCCCCCGTCACATTTTGTACTGCAGCAATACACTAGGTTTCCCGGGCCTAATTGCTGCTGAAAAATACCTTTTCCCATTTGCCAATCACTGGCCTGACACGTGACACCGCTGCGGCCAGTGATTGGCTGAAAAGGGAAAGGTCCTACTGCTTGTATGGACAAGAGATGAGACATCAGACAGCATTGAGGGAAACGGCATCTACATGGACCGGGAGTAGGTGAGCAGAAGGTGTTTTTTTTTATTTATTTTTCTCCCTGCACCCTTTTACTTAGCTCAGTGTTTTTCCACCAGGATGCCTCCAGCTGTTGTGAAACTACTACTCCCGGCATGCCCGGACAGCCTTTGCCGATCCGGGCATGCTGGGAGTTTTAGTTTTGCAACAACTGGAGGCACCCTGGTTGGGAAACACTGAATTTTAGTAGTTAAAGGGGTACTCCGGTGAAAACCTTTTTTCTTTTAAATCAACTGGTGGCAGAAAGTTAAACATATTTGTAAATTACTTCTATTAAAAAATCTTAATCCTTCCTGTACTTATTAGCTGCTGAATACTACAGAGGAAATTCTTTTCTTTTTGGAATGCTCTCTGATGACATCAGGAGCACAGTTCTCTAGGCAGCAGTGCTAACCACTGAGCCACCATGCTGCCCTTAGCATACATCTGCTATGTCAGCAGAGAGCACTGTGTTCGTGATGTCATCAGTGTTCCAAAAAGAAAGGAATTTCCTCTGTAGCATTCAGCAGCTAATAAGTACTGGAAGGATTAAGATTTTTTAATAGAAGTAATTTACAAATATGTTTAACTTTCTGCCACCAGTTGATTTAAAAGAAAAAAGGTTTTCACCGGAGTACCCCTTTAAATTTGTTTTTACCTGCTGTGGCCGGCCGAGACTGCAGCAGCACACGGGAGCCGGCCCGAGCAGATAATTGCAAGTTTTCCCGGGGGGCCGTATCACTATATCGCAAAAAGCAAAAATCGCGATTCGACTGCTTTTGTGATGTATCGTGCAGCCCTAGTGTGTGTGTGCGCGTGTATGTATATGTGTATATATATATATATATATATATATATATATATATATATATATATCTCTATCTATCTCCACACACACACTTTTTTTATTGGATGCTGGACTGAAGGAGTGTATAATTTGTGTACGCATAGTCCAGAGCTACTGAATATTTAAATCCGGGCATTATGACACCCATAAAAAGAGATTAGCACTTTGCCATCTATGATCAGTACTGGACAATTAAAGCATTTTAGGGTATTTTTGCACAATGGGTTTTTCCAGCATAAAACCTATCGTAGAATGTGCAGCAGAAATTTGTGGCATACCCTGCCACACGTTTACCAAAAGGTGAATGAGGTTACCCTGTGTCCAGGCTACCCAATCCACACAAATTCAGCATAAACGTAGAGACGTGTCGCATCTTTCTGTTTCTGCGGATTTCAAGTCTTCAAGGCAGGAGAAAAAAAAAGCCACACCATAGTTCAGATTGAAAACAATGGTAAGGCGGAATCAAGACAGACTCCAACCTGTGAAAATAATTTGGTGTGAACAAAGCCTAAAGCTGCAGCCACACACTGTGGAAATCAATAATGATAATATTTGTTTATATTAAAGCCTTACGTATAGATTTTCTGCTGCCAAAAATCAACATAAGAGGTGCATGTTGTTGCTACCTTTTTATGCACTCTAATAAAGGAGGATTTGCTTTTAAAGGATTTCGCATTTACGTGCTGGATCATCTACCGTATTTTTCGCCGTATAAGACGCACTTTTTCTTCCCCTGGGGGGGGGGGAAAGTTGGTGCGTCTTATACGGCAAATACACATTAAAACCCTGTCCTATCGCGTCGGTCCCTGCGGCCATCAACAGCCGGGACCCGTGGCTAATACAGGACATCACCGATCGCGGTGATGCCCTGTATTAACCCTTCAGACGCGGTAATGAAAGCTGACCGCCGCGTCTGAAGCGAAAGTGACACTAACCCGGCTGCTCAGTCGGGCTGTTCGGGACCGCCGTGGTGAAATCGCGGCGTCCCGAACAGCTTACAGGACACTGGGAGGGACCTTACCTGCCTCCTCGGTGTCTGCTCCGTGCCGGGATCCCCTGCATCGCCGGCGCTCTCCTTCATCGTTATCACGTCGTAGCGCACGCCGTCCCGTCATCCAATAGGAGCGGCGTGCGTAGCGACGTGATGGCGGCGACGGAGAGCGAGGACACCAGACAGCAGAGATGTTCCGGTGTGACGGGGACACCCCAGGGACACGGTGACAGCGATGGAGGGCGACATCCAGGGCAGCAGTGACGGGTAAGGAGCGGCGGGGACACATGAGTATTACCTCCTATACCAGTGGTCTTCAACCTGCGGACCTCCAGATGTTGCAAAACTACAACTCCTGGCACGCCAGGACAGCCAACGGCTGTCCGGGCTTGCTGTGAGTTGTAGTTTTGCAACATCTGGAGGTCCGCAGGTTGAAGGTTCAGAATCTTTTTTTCTAGATTTTCACCCTTTAAAATTGGGTGCATCTTATATGCCAGAGTGTCTTATATGGCGAAAAATACGGTACTTTTTTGTTTGTATGGAATGCAGCACAGCACTTGCGCAAAGGATCTGTGCACTACGGGAGTCATCTGGGGCGGTGAGCTGGAATAGTGCTTTTTTTCTATGACATATAAAGATTTTGGTGTGGATTTGTTAGCAAGCAAATCAAAATTGACCTAAAATCAACATGGAGTCAAATATCCACTTGCGCAACAAAATCCGCAACACTGTGGATTTATTGGGGACATTGACTTCCCAAATAAAGGCAATGGGGCGATTCAGCACCAAACTGCAGGATTCCGGACACCAAAGCGGACATGTGGATTTGAAGTCTACAACTTTGATCAAGTTCTAATAGATTTTTTTTTTATTTTTTATTTGGAGCTCGTAGATTAGATTCTTTTTACCCATTTTACTGAAACTGTAAGGTTGGGTTCACACTTTAGAAGCTCCGGACAGATAAATTCCAGCGAGCACCAAACAATTCATAATCTGCGGAGTGGATTTAATGTCCTGGCAGAATTTTTAGCTTGGAATTTTCTGTCAGAAATTCTGACCAGAAAATTCTGCAGACTAAATGGTTTCACGGAAAACCCATTCATCTGCATGTTAAGCTTCACGCCCCCCCCCCCCCCCATAGGTTTGCATTGAGGGGGGCGGAGCGTGACGTCACACGGGGCGGAGGCTTGACATCACAACGCTCCAGTCCTGTGATCAACAGTAATCAGACCCAGAGCGAACACGCATCGGGGACTGATTTAACGGGGTGCGGCGTGCAAGATCACGGGAGTCCCCAGTGGCGGGACCCCCGCGATCTGGCATCTTATACCCTATACTTTGGATCACCCCTATGATGTAGATTTTCTTCATGGAAATAACTCAGCTTTGTATACATACCTATATACCATCTATCTACACACAAGTGTTGCCCCACTGTTGCAAAACTACAACTCCCAGAATGCACGGAAAGCCTTTGGCTGTCCGGGCATGCTGGGAGTTGAAGTTTTTCAACAGCTGGAGGTACCCTGGTTGGGAAACACTGATTGACACACATGCAAATTGCAGCTTTAATGCCTAACTTCTTGCTGCATGTAAATAATAACCTCTTCGTGGAAAGGAAAGGAATATTTTTATATGAATATCCAAATAAAAGAGAAGCTCAGGTTGAGCTTTTGGACGTCATTCAGATTGAAGCATTCCTCTTCTCCGCCCCAGTATGAAAGGGGACTCTCTGCAGCAGAACCTCTTGAATAACACTGCTTGTTTCAATTAATCAACTACATCATAAAACATATGATTGACATGTCTGCATCCCAAGAGGTTCTGGGCAGCTGAAAAGCTTTATTGCATCTGTTTTTGTAACGGACAAGTGGCCATCCCCAGGGGCTTAAATCATTAAATCGCACCAGCCCAGAGGGACAACTGGCCCCCAGCCACCCAACCCAGCTGACATCCGACTGTGCATATAAACGCCATTAAAACTTAATATCTCAGTGTGAGACTCTGCCTCAGATAAGACAGACCTGCTTCAGTTTAACCAACTGCTGGCCAGAAACAAAGCCATCGCTTTACGTGAGTTTGCACATTTGGCAAAGGGAAAAAGTAAAATAAAAATAATTGACATGATTTAAGAAGCTGCAGTCAAAACAGTGACCGCAGTAATGTTTTATAAGCCATTCTGTGTCCTATAAGAAATGCTTTACGGAAATACAGCAGATAGAAGCTAGTTGGATGTGAAAAAGCAAAAAAAAAAAAAAAATTATAATAATATATATATATAAATAGCCATTCCTATCAACATGAAGTAGAACATCCATATAATGGACTTCTTTTCTAGGCACAGGCAAGGATATAAATGTATTGAAGCATCAGTATCCTAGAAGGTCAGACAAAGAAATAGCCAGGTAAAATACTGTGGGGTAGATATTGCAAAAGCAGTAGAAATTTGGTGCAAATTTGCCCCCCCCCCCCCCCTTTTTTTTTTTTTTTAGCACAAGTTGCACCAAATTTCTACTGCTTTTGCAATATCTACCCCACAGTATTTTACCTGGCTATTTCTTTGTCTGATCTTCTAGGATACTGACGCTTCAATAAATTCTGCTGAGGTTTTAATAATGTGTATGGCAACCTTAGACTTAATTAGCCCTGGGCACAAGAACAGTGTAGTCTGATTTTGTACTGTCTTAAGGTTGCCATACACATTAGTAAAACCTCAGCAGAACCCATCTACTTTGGCATTGCTTGCCGTCTAAGCAATATGTATGGGCCTCCTCGCTCCGCCGGTGAATGGCTGAGCGTTATTTTCAACTGCCCAATCCTTTTTGTTCTTGAAGAGATGAGTCCCAGTCATAAAAGTGTGGCACTCAGACAGCAACAGATAAAAACTTTTGACTAAAAAGTTTAATTAAAAAATGTCTTAAGTTTTTTAGTTTTTATTATTTATTTATAACAACAAGTACACTTTAAACGATAGGTAATTTTCCGACAATAGATTAAAGGGGTACTCCCCCCCTAAACATCTTATCCCCCGCGATCTCTCCTGCAGCACACTCTGTCATGTGCTGCACAGAGCGAACTTCGCTCTGTGCCTGATGACGGGCGATACAGGGGCCAGAGTATCGCAATGTCCCAGCCCCACCCTCTCATGACATCACGGCCCGCCCCCTAAATGCAAGTCTATGGAAGGGGGCGTGGTGGCCATCACTCCCACTCCCATAGACTTGTATTGAGGGGGCGGGGCGTGACATCACGATACTCAGGCCCCTGTATCGCCCGTCATCAGGCACAGAGCTAATATTGCTCTGTGCAGCACATGACAGGGGGTGCTGCAGGAGAGATCGTGGGGGTTCCAAGGGGCAGGACCCCTGCGATCAGACATCTTGTCCCCCTAACCTTTGGATAGGGGATAAGATGTCTAGGGGCGGAAAATCCCTTTAAGGTTATCAACAGCTGGTGGAATGTGAGCTATGAAGCAAAGTGGCTTAATACTTTACCTGGCAGTGCAGTGATGAAATCCCTTTGCAGCATTGGCTTAAGGTAGGTATTTATGTGTCCATGTTGGTAGTGGCACATTCGAGAGATGAGGTGCTCAACAAACTCCACCTGATCGCACTCTGACCACTGCTCAAAGTACTTGACACAAAACTCTTTTTCTTTCTCGTAGTTTGCGGACAGCTTCCTCTGCTTGGGCACAATCATGCTGGAAGTGCCATTGGCAAGTTTAGTCTGCGGAAAAAGAAATAAATATCAAAAATAAATAATTAAAAGTAAAATAAAAGCAATCGTACATGACACACAACTTGGGCACACATAAATCCAGGAAATACATCTGTTACACAACAGGGGAAAAAAGATTCAGACATATAAATTGGCTGAGAGGGAGTATCCATTTGCCTCTGTCAGCCAGAAAACAGCCGAACATCCTTGCAAGGAACAAGGAAAGGACATTACCACCCATGCTGGAAGTGCACTTAAAATACTAGAGACTGTTAAATGGGAACCCAGAGTGACACTTTAATGTACTCAAATGAATTTCATGTTCTTCCACAGAGAAGCTTGCAAACAATTTAGTACAGGGCTATGAATGTGTTTCGGTGGGAGGCTGGTATGCATGAAGACAAAAGGTCAGGATGGAGCAAAAACAACGCATGGGTCCCAAAACTTGGCTGTTTTTATAGATATACCTACTGAAGCTAGAAAGAAAACAACCACAACCAGATAAAGCAGGAATGTCTTTATTATTTAACTATTTGAAGGTCTTCTCAGTTAAAACAAGTTGAAGTGAAAAGGATGATGCAGTGATAGGAATCATATTTATAGAAAATTGGGGATTTTCCTAGCCTTGGTGCTGGAAAATATATTTTTTATCAAAGACAAGAGTATTATGCAAATTACTTTCTATTTACTACTGCAGCAGCAACCAATCATGTTACAGGAAAAAAGAAAAAATTTATATATGCAAATGAGGTATACAAGGTCATCCAATCAGCTTGTGGCATAGTACATAAAACCGCTGAATCCAACTGTGACATCCTCTTTCTTGATGCGAACAGTAACTCAGAAGAAGAAAAACTGGAATAACTTCTTAACCATAGGACTGGAACATCTTCAGGAATTTATAGAATAATAATAATAATCCAGAATTTAAACTGAAAAAATATAAAAAACAGGGATGGGTTAATAGGGTGGGATATTACTAGTCTCTAGTCTTTAATAAAATGTATATTTTCCAGCACCAAGGCTAGGAAATCCCCAATTTTATCACAAGACAAGAGACTCCTATTATGCAAGTTTAAAGCTGATCATAATCATAATAATAATAATAATGAATGAAATATGTAATAATAATATACAAGACATATATCAAGATTAAATAAGAACTCTGGAGACATGAGTTTCTGGTCTGAAATTAAAATTACGGAAAGTAGATTCCGAGGATCAATCTGCAGCTTTGAGGAGATCAGATAGAGCACCACCATGTTGAAAAACCGTGCTGGACAAAGCGCCTCTAGTGGAATGAGCGCCAAAGATCTATGCCTGCTAGAGACATAGCATATTTCATCCATCTAGCTAAGGTCGGAGGTGAGACTGGACGATGAGGTCTAACATAAGATAAAAGAAGTTGAGAAGAGGAAGAGAGACGTAAAGAAGATGTTCTAGATTCATAAGCTTTTAAGCAACGAACGACACAAAGTTGTTCGTTATGAGGAAAAGCGGGATAAAATATGTTACGTAAACTAGTTTTTGTGCATCTAAGAATAGTAAAATGTACACCATGAGGGGAAAAATTAATGTTGAGAAAATATCTAAAGCCATAACATCTCAACATTGAAGGATATAAGGCATAAAAGAACTGTAAGCTTAATGGATAAACGTTTTAAGGATAGGAGATCATTATCTGGCCAAGAAGATAAAAAAATCTTGAAGAATGTGAACATCCCAGATAAAATAATATTTGGGAGTGGGAGGACGTTTGAAAGAATACCATAAAGTAATTTACATATTAGAGGATGTTTGCCTATAAGTAAAAAATGTATGGGTTCATGGTAAAAAGATATGGCTGAACGATAAACGTTGATTGTACGGCAGGCCTTTCCCGAGTTAAAAGAGTCAGAAAAAATTTATAATATGATTTAGAGGTGCATTTTTGGGATCCAGATTCCTTTCCAATAACCAATTACTCCAGAATTTCCATGCAGAAAGACAGGCTTTCCTTTTACCAGGGGCCCAAACTTCTGATCAGATGTTTTGAGCCAATTGTGAAAGTCTAAAATCAGGTCTTTCTGACCCGATATGCACCAAGCTACTAGAGAGAGAAGTCCTGATTGTAAGAGAGGATGGGGAAATCCCGACAGATTGAAGAGAATGGAAGGATAAGTTGGAAGGATTCTGGGAAAATTGATAGTCATGCTCAGAATATGGGGGAACCATGTCTGAGTTGGCCACCATAGTGTTATCAGAATCAATGTGGATTTTTTAGCTTTAGCCTGAAGTAGGACTCTCGGAATGAGAGCGAAGGGAGGAAATGCATAGAGTATTCTGGATGGCCTGGTTTGAAGAAGGGCATCCGTGCCTAAGGCTTCGGGATCCGGACGCCAACTGAAAAATTGAGGAATTTGATGAGTCAGTCGAGATGCAAAGAGATCTAGATACATTGGTCCCCAGAAAAGATAGAGTTTCTGAAAGATTTCTCGGACCAACATCCAATCGCTCGAATCGGCAAGATAACGGGAATTCCAATCTGCTACCAAACTGGAAGTCCCCGGAAGGTATTCTGCTTTGAGAATGATATCCTTGTCTAGGCAGAAGTGCCAGAAATTCTTTGCAATGTTAGAAGTTTGGATTTCGTACCTCCTAGACGGTTCACATATTGTACCACCGAGATATTGTCCATCTTCAATACAATGCAGCAATGAGGTTTGTCCTTCGCAAAACTCTTTAGGGCGAATGATGCTGCTAGCAATTCCAAACAATTGATGTGGAGATGAGATTCTTATAGACCATTTGCCTCCTGTGGAAGAGGATCCACATCTGGTGCCCCATCCCAAGAGGCTGGCATCCGATTCTATGATGAGGTCTGGCATGGAATTGAAAATCGTTTTCCCGTTCCAAGCCTAAACGCGATTCAACCATCAAAGGAGTTCTTGTCTGGCCTCTGAATTTAAGGTAATCTCATCCGAGAAACCTAGACCATTTTGTAAATGTAATGCTTTCAGGCGTTGAAGAGCTCTGTAATGTAAGGGATCTGGGAAAATGGCCTGAATGGAAGCGGACAAAAGGCGACTATTCTTGCAATAGTTAAAGAGATGAGGGATTTGTTTAATACAGAACGGATTGCGTATAGTTTTCAGTTTCCTGGAAGGAAGACTCAAGCTGGCCAACTGAGTGTTGACCATGAATCCTAGAAATTCTACCTCCCGAGAAGGGGTCAGTATGGATTTCTTTTAGTTGATTACAAAACCCAAATTGTTAGAAGAGAAAGTCCATTGCATGTGGTGGTGAATGGGAGACCAGAGTATGCCATGATGAGGATATTGTCCAAATAGATGATTAGACGGGACACCACTGGTTTTAACAACTTTGTGAAACACCAGGGGGCGGATGATAAACCGAAGGGAAGGCTTAAAAATTGCCATTTTTTTGTTTTCCCATGTAAACTGGAGATAAGGTTGAGATTCTGGGTGCATAGACACCGTGAGATAGGCATCCTTCAAGACTATTTTGACCAACCAATCTCCTTGCCAAAGAAGGTCTCTCAGTAAATGGATGCCCTCCATTTTGAAATGTTGGTATTTTACAAATCCGTTAAAATGTCTTAGATTGAGTACGGGGCGATGACCTCCGTCTTTCTTCTTTACCAAAAACAGGTTGCTTAGAAAACCTGGAGTATGGAAAGGTATCTGAGTGATAGCTTTCTTGGAACATAGTACCTTGATTTCCAAGGCAATGAGTTTTTTTGTCTTGGTTGGAAAAATGAATGGGATGAGGCACCTGCCATTGAGTTGGAAGGGAATAAAATTCTATCTGATATCCCTTGATTGTGTTTAGCACCCAGGAATCTGACGTTAGAATAGACCAGTTTTGGAAAACATGGGTTTGTCTGCCTCCTAGGGGAAAGTGAGATTCTAGAGGAAGAAAAAGACTTACCTGAAGGTCGAGATCTGGGATAACCTCGTTGACCTCTGGCCCTCCATGGGCGACCGCTGGGTGGGAAGAAGGGAGTTGGTTGTTGAAAGGAAGATGTTAGGTGCGGTCATAGAATTAAGAGCCTTTATATGATCTGCGATCCATGGTTTGGCGGCCGGGAAAGCAGCGCTTGCCTCTCCCGGCCCTGACAAAAACCTTGGGGTTGAAGACTTTCTTCATGGAGGTTTGAGCCTTCTTCAAAGAAGAAAACATATTAACGTACTTGTTTAGGTCATTAACAAAAGAGTCTCCAAATAAAAAGACCTCTGTGGAAGTTGAGGGTTCAGATTGGGCTAGATTGACCACTTGTGGGTCATGTCTGAGTAATACAGATCTTCTGCGCTCACAATTTAGAGCTGCATTAGCATTGCCTAATAAACAGGCAGCTCTCTGAGCCTATCCTCTAAGGACCTGGATGTTTAAAGGGGTCTCAGAGGAAACTGACTCCTCAGTCATGTTCAATATTTTAGTAATAGGACCCAAAATGTCAAGCACCATGATTTGAATGGATCTAAAAGAGTGATCAATGCCCTTCTTAGCGTTAGGACCCGACTTAGATAAAAATGTTATCAAAGACAATCTATGTAAGAAAATCTATGTCTGGACTATTTGAAGATTTATGAGCTAAATATGGTCTTGGGCATTCTGCCCGTAGCTTGTTCCTAGAGTTTTTGTCTAGAGGTTTATTTATCCAGTATTCCAGAAATTTGGCCACTTGTGGATGGGGAAGCCATTCACCTGAACGAGGATGCTTAATGCTCTCTGGATGGAAGAATGGTTCTCCAACACTATCCAAGATCAAAGAAGATGGACCCTCAGTGGAAATTGAGGTATCCATTTCCTGATCAGAATCTTCTACAGAGACATAATTTTTGTCCTCAGAAGAGTCGTCAGAAGAAGAGCTTGAAGTGACAAAGGAATCTGGTCTCTTCCTATTGGAAGATGTCTTTGCCCCAACACTATGCACTTCCTCCTGGGCTGAGAGTTTTGGATGCACTTTTGCAGCATCAGTATTTTTATTGCGTGAAAGTTGCAATATATCTTCACCAGACTTTTTAGTGTGTTTTTTGGGTATTTTTGGAAGAATAGTTGAAGGATTAACTTCAATAAAATGTCTTTTTTGAATAGCTTTGCCTGATTTTTTTAAAACCCTTGGCAAGTTTTGCCACTGAATCCTCAGCGGATCAAAACTTGTCTGAAGGGGTAGAAGGCAATAATTGTAAAGGAGTAGTTGAGGAATGGGCCAAGGACATAGATATTGTCCTAGATATAGACTCCTGTAAAGAAGACATGGCGGATTGAATAGCTGTGTGAACAGACAAGTCCACCATGTTTTGTAAATGATTGTCCGCAGACATATCCTGTGTACCAGATATAGGCGATTTATTAATATCACGCTCAGTGGACATATTAGGAATTAGTATGTGAGGGAAGTAAAAGAAAATATTATATCTATAAGAAAATATAGGAAAATATCCTATGATAAAAATAATAATACAGATTCAATAATTAATTATAATATAAAATAATGGAGGAATGTATATAAGGATACAGGAGACGAGGATAATATCTGAGGTAGGTATAGGAATATAAAGAAATATATAAAAATGTACTTCTTATGCAATGTACAGTACATAAATTAGTCAAATATAAGGATACCGTGTGAATTTTATATACTATGAAGTATACATGCGAAGGTATACAGCGTATGTGAGGAGCTCTGAAGCCACGGGAGTATACAGCGTATGTGAGGAGCTCTGAAGCCACGGGACTCATCCTGTGAGATGCGATGCTGTGAGTAACAGGACAGCGCGAGTTGAGGCAGGAGGGGCGGGAAAGACATAAATCAGCTGACGACCAACTGATGTGAAGATACATCACACGGGGGACTGGAGAGGCGATTGAGACCCGAGGTAACTAGAGATGAGCGAACTTACAGTAATTCGATTCGTCACAAACTTCTCGGCTCGGCAGTTGCTGACTTTAGCCTGCATAAAGGAGTTCAGCTTTCAGGTGCTCTCGTGGGCTGGAAACTCTCTCCTAGGACTGCATCTACCTTTTCCAGCCCACCGGAGCACCTGAAAGCTGAACTCATTTATGCAGGCTAAAGTAAGCAAACGCCGAGCCGAGAAGTTCGTGACGAATCGAAGTACTGGAAGTTCGCTCATCTCTAGAGGTAACGTTTAACTGAATGCACGAGAGTAGAAAGAAAAGGGGGGGGGGGAGGGGGGAAGGGATAGCGTATACATTGTAGAAGATATCTAGAGAGAGGGAGGAAGGCGCCTCATGTGCGGGATCAGCAGATCTTGTTAGTGGGGGTGGGGGACGGTAATTCCCAAACCGCTTACCAAAGTTGGTTGTGCGCCCACACACAACAAGGTAAAATGCAGAAGAAATGTAAAAGAAGGTCCACTGCAGCCCTCCTGGGTAGAAGTAAAATCAAAACCGAATGACCATGGATTCCGGAGTTTGTTGGGCGCAGAGAGGAACCATCAGGAAGCCAAGTAAAATCAATGGATTTATTAAATGCAACGCGTTTTGCTGCGCATGCGCAGCTTCATCAGGCATAACAAGAGAAGGCTGGTAACAGATATATATACCTCCAGGAATTAACCATTAGAGTACTTTTTGAAAGAGTTGTTGCATAAAATTACATATCCACATATGAATGTGACAATATATAAAAAATATAGAAAAATATAAGTAAATATAAATAGACTGACGACAATCACAAAAATAAAACAATAATGTAGAAGCACAATGAAATCACATAAACATATAATATAATTATCTCATGTGGTGTGAATATACCCCACATGCGACTTAAGCAATCACACCGCTTGGTCACCGGTGCGGCATTCAACAACGCAAGTTGAATATTATTTCAAAATATATAGTATAGAACAATATGGACCTATAAGATACCATATGTGTTAGTTCAGAAAGCAAAAAATGAATTATATATCGCGCATATACCCATTTAGATAGTGCAGCGATATATAATTCATTTTTCACACCACATGCGATAATTATATTATATGTTTATGTGATTTCATTGTGCTTCTACATTATTGTTTTATTTTTGTGATTGTCGTCTGTCTATTTATATTTACTTATATTTTTCTATATTTTTTATATATTGTCACATTCATATGTGGATATGTAATTTTATGCAACAACGCTTTCAAAAAGTACTCTAATGGTTAATTCCTGGAGGTATATATATCTGTTACCAGCCTTCTCTTGTTATGCCTGATGCAGCTGCGCATGCGCAGCGAAATGCGTTGCATTTAATAAATCCATTGATTTTACTTGGCTTCCTGATGGTTCCTCTCTGTGCCGGACAAACTCCTGAATCCATGGTCATTCGGTTTTGATTGTAGAAGATAGGGAGCGTGGGGTGTGAAGAAAATAAGAGAATTATATAAGTATTGATATAGGAAGCGTGGGGAAACCACGGTACATCATGAGCCAAAGCAGGGAATGCAAGAGAGAGACTAAGAACGGAGAATAAAATAAAATATAAATTAAATATATATATATATATATATATATTAAATAAACCAGATATATATATATATATATATATATATACACAAGAAAACAATTAAGTTCTCAGAATAATACATGAGATTAATTACATATGAGTTTTAAACACAATACAGCTTATTAATATATGAGAAAAAATATCTGTTGTTGCCACTGGCAGCAGCAAGAAAGAGGATGTCACAGTTGGATTCAGCGGTTTTATGTACTATGCCACAAGCTAATTGGATGACCGTGTATACCTCATTTGCATATATTACATTTTGTATTTTTTCCTGTAACATGATTGGTTGCTACTGCAGTAGTAAATAGAAAGTAATTTGCATAATAGGAGTCTCTTGTCTTGTGATAAAATCGCTTATTCATGTGATCAATAGAACAGGGGACCTAGTGCCCTCCCCACCACAGCAGCTGTGTCCAGGGAATGTGAAATCAAAACCTATTGTTTAAATTGAGTTTTTATGTACAACCTACTTTTTTTAAATAATGTTTAGTAATATTTGTTCTAATTTATCACATATTATAAAATAATTTAGAATCTTGCATTCTCCATTTTGACCACTAGGCCTAAAACTAAGCTGAGACTTTCTGTTCTGTATGTGATAATGAGGCGAAGGCTGCTAGAAAATAAGGCCTCATTCAAATTCTGCATAATTTTGACAAGGAAATCCTCTGTGGATTCTGGCAGAATTCTTCAGAATCAGCACTTGTGTGTGGCAATCTGCGATGGAGAGTGAGCACCGTATCCATCCACTACAGAGTAGTGCCAGGAATTATCTGGGGGATTCCGCCAGAGGATCAAACATGTTACATATTCAGGCAGTATACAATTCTGCGTAGGAAGTTCCGCTAGGGAATTTCCGTAGTGCACTGAGCAACAGACTCTCATTCAGACCAATGAGAGTCTGCTCCATACAGAATATGAGTAGAATTTTCCTTGCAGAAATTTTGTAGATAGAGAAGACAATAGATGAAGCCCAAGCTCAGGTTCCCCTTTCTATAAAAGAACCTTTGCAAAGATCACAGAGCATGCCTAGTAAAGTTCCCCACTCATGTGAATGGGACAGCGTCCTTCCATTGTTGTCTATGTCCATGGGGCTTGCTGTAAAGTATTGCTCTAAATGATGTTAAAAACAGCTTAGGCAAGATGTCCGCCCCTATGATAATATACAAAAAATTATTTATATACATATATATACACACACACAAAGTCCAGGGTGAGCAGTACCTCAGTATAGAAAAGTCAGTCCGATGCAGGCAACGGTAAAGGCCCAGGTCCGGGTCCACTGTTCACTTATGCTTGAGAAAGGCTGCATGGGCGGCTGAAACGTAGCAAATTGGAATCAAGCCACCTTGAACCACTACTTCTGTATACATATATATATATATATATATATATACACATACATACATATACACACACACACACACACACACAAGTAGGCATGAACTGGCACTACTCGGATAAGTCTTTCTCTCAGAAGTAGGTCTACAGAGACCATTACACGTGGGTGGGAGACTATTATATGCACAGATGGAGGTACTGACCTATACAGTCCAGATTCAATACAATGCTTCCATGAGAAAAAAAAAAGGTGGCACTCAATATTCTTCTTGAATGTGCTTTATTCCATCCGGAATGGCGGGTACATGTTAGCGGGTGCAAAGGAGGAGCATTTTTGCGCCCTTTGCGCCCGCTAACATGTAACCCTCCCCCCTCCCCCGTTCCGAATGGAATACAGCACATTCAAGAAGAATGGTGAGTGTGATCTTTTCTTTTCTCATGGAAGATATATATATATGTATGTATGCAATCCCTTAGCATATACTTGTCAATATAAACCTATAAACCTGTGGGAGGAACCAGAGGCCACAAAATAAATCCACACGAAAAGGAGAATATGCAAACACTAAGCAAATGTGGTAAAGGACACTTGTTTAAACCAATAAGTTACAAAAAGAAATGATCATTATTTATTAGCTATAAAAAAAGGGGATCTTTCATTACACAATGCTATCCTGTTGAAGTGTAGAACATTATGGGAACAGGTCTGCCAGTCTATTAGCTCAAATCTAACAAATATATTGTACTATTTGACTACTAGGAAATATAAAGAATATAGTTTACTGTAGATATCCAAATGTATACACCCAGTCCGTCAATGACTGCTGATAGGGACAGAAAAAGCCCAAGTGGACTCATACCACAGACTCATAACACTGTTTATTCTAGGGTAGCAGGTATTCATCAAATGCCACAGTATTTTTTTGGCCTGCACGCTAGGCTGTCAGATCTGCTTAGAGGATAAAAAAAATGGTAGGCAGTATGAGGCTGTCGGGTACTATGTATAAACATGTCATCTTTTATACAAATTCAATATTTTTTTCAGAATTTTAATTAATTTACATTTTCAAGATGCTCAAAATAAAATATTGGTGACTTCTTTCTTTGCCAGTAGTGCCCCGGTTGACAGGTAAAAAGAAGCCATTATGTATTATTTTTTCGCTCAGAGGAGTAGGCACCATTTAACTGGTAAAGCAGGTCAGTGAGTTCGATGGCTGTGGGAAATGCTTCAGAGAGTTTTAGTGATGATACCAATCTAGGATGTTAATGACAGTAGTGTTAGAGAATAGATTTTACGATCTAACTTTCAATTACAGATACAGTAGCTGGTGCAGCAAATTAAAGCTTACAGTACACACACCGTGTAGACACTAATCACAATATGAGTAATAGCTTCTCCGAGATGGCTCCAAAAATACCTGGGAAGGATTTATACCTTATCGGGTCTACAAAAGTTTCAAAGCAATATGGTACCTAATTGTAGAAGAGGTGCGTATTGTTATGGTACAATAAAGCATATAATCTGCATTATGTAGGGCATTTTTATGGATGGTCGCTCTGGTTTCAGATTCGGCAGTAAGTTTCACTAATGTCGTCCGCAGAGACACTGGAAATGTTCTGGCTTAAGAACATGCCCAAGAGATTAATCTGGTCAATAAAACATCTACCTTGGTGCTGTTCATCCTCTATAACTGTCTATCCTGCTATATTGGGTGACCTAAAAAAACACAAGTCAACGTGTGTGTAAAAACAGTAGGGTGCTCAACCTGATTTATTCTTCTGGACTTCTGTTAAACACTTTACACTGTAAAGGTCCAAGGCAAAGTGGAGCCATTTTGTCTTAAATCACACCTCTCCTTTCAAGTAACTTGGACAGGATAAGCTGTCATGCCGAGTACATGAAGGGCAGCACTTGTTCTATTTTTGACCAGTTTTCTCCTCTGCAGGCTCCATTTCTACTTTTAAGTTGTCTCTAAGCTAGTGGGTGCAGCATAGCCTTTGTGAAGGCTCCCATTTACTGAACACACAGAAGAGGGCACCCTGCTCTTCTATTTCTTTTAGCAAAACCTAAACAACAGCAGCAGCATGGAGGACATTATAGAGCAGTAGTGAACAGTATAACTGTTACTTTAGTCCTGTTTCAAGGTCTGATGTTGACTTACACAGTAGCCATCTATAGGTGGATATTTTCTTCCTTGTGGAAGAGAGCTAATATGTATCCTCCTTTCTATAAACACACCTTGATAAAGTGCAACTAGTACTTGCATTCTACTGCCAAGCACCATAATGTTCAGGTCTTTGGGACATTGTTTCTTAGATTACTTTACCTTTATTCCATAGCAGAAAATCATTCTATCAACTGCAAAATAACATGGGGTCCATCGGGAAAAAAATACAACCATATAAACCTCTGACATAAGAATTGAAGTTAGAAAGCATTTTGGAACAAAAATCTACAAAATCTATAAATCTAAGCAAAAAGCCATCAATATCTTACAGAATATGCTTTTTTTTCTGGAGTCACTTTTATGCAATGTGGTATGGTATATACCACATTGCATAAAAGTGACTCCAGAAAAAAAAAAAATCTTAGGTAGACTGAATAATGTCTGCGTGCATTAGCTTTGGCATAAGATGCTCCTATATTTGGAATAATGAAGTACGTTACTTAAACAGGTCTTGTGGCTCATAAAATAGGCGGGCATGGCTAACCAGAAAAGGGTTGTAGATCCACAGAAAGGAGCGTTGCTTAAAGTACAACAAAATGTGCCAAAATTTCTACAAAATGTTGGCATGCAATCTTGGTATAAATCAATAGTTGGTACAAAAAATTAGGTCTAGAACTTACCAAATATGTGAAAAATAAAAAGCATCTTTAGCCCTGGTTTACAATGCTTGTTTTTACAGATTGATATTGATGTAAAGTTTGACACATTAAAAGAGAAATGTCATGGTTTTTAAACATAATAATGTGCAGCAAATGTCTACTGGGTGGCCAAGAACTCTATGACTTATCCCCAGCCTTGTGCTGAATTTTCACATATGCTCTAGATATAGCAACACTGAAAGGAAATGTGGGAGGCAGATAGGTTGAAGGCACTAACAAAATCAGGCTGATGCAATGGCCTCCTGTCACTTAAAGGAGAAGTCCCATGTAGGGGTCCCAGCGGTTGGTCCCCCATGAGACACCAATTAGATAAATTATCCTACATGGGGCTTCTCCTGTAATAAATTTCACTGATCAATTGTTAAATTTCACACCATAAAGCTATCAGGTTAAATGTGTTTCCACCTGGCCACATTTCTTACACTATTATGTGTCAATGTAGTAAAAACATCTTCAGGTCTACATCACATGAAACCTTCTTCATTACCTGTTGACCTCCATGTCCTCCTACTTCCCATCACCTTTATGTGGTGATGCTGCATAAATCATTGGTCGCGGCATATCAATTAAAGCTACTGCTTTGTATACTGGATAACAATAACTTGGTTCCTTTCCAACAATAACATTTCCCGAACCTATGCGGGGACGCCACAGATGCCATGTTTTCTAGGGCATTACCCATCTCTCTGGAACTAAATGGGTTGTGCTAGGCTTGATACAGTAAAAGGGGAAACATCATAATGTTTAATTATAAGAAATTATTGAGATCGGCACAAACATCAGCCGGGTACCTCCGCACTGCAGAGAGCTCTAAACTTGTTACCGTTAATGGTCTAAATTTCACTGTGCTAATCATTTCAGGACAGAAGCCTTTCTTGATAACCTAATGAATTATTCTAACATCCTTCAGCAAAAAAAAAAAAAACCTCCATGACAGCACTAATTACAAGACGTTCTCCCAGTGGTTATGTAAAATATGACAGAGCAGCAGTACCGGGAATTGGAGAAAGCGGCTTCTAATTTCCACAGAGAAACTGACAAACACCTCTCTTTCATCTCTCCGAGCTCTCAAGTAAGATTTAACTTTCTCATTTAGTTAATTACCGTATGAGGCTCATCATTCCCAGGATCAGAGCGGCACGGAGCCTTTATCGTGTTAACTTGTGAACTTGATAGATGGCTGCTGCTAAAACTTAATAACTTCACCCCCCGGCAAATTGTAAGATAAATATAATAGAAGGAACTGACAGTAAAATCCTGCCAGAAATCAGCAATGTGTTTATGTTTTTTTTTGTAGGCTGAAAAAAAAAAAAACACATAACAAAACACAAAAACACAAAAAATAAATAAATAAATAAATAGAATCCAATTACTGGCAGTGTGTCACCAAGATTTAATGCACTCCAGGAGATTTAAAGTTTCAGACGGACTCCTAAAAAAAACTTGGGTTTCTTTACTCAAAAAGTTGGTGAGTTGAAGATAATCTATGAAAGGTAACAATAGTCTTTAGAACTGAAGGAAAATGATTTCTTTTGCTCTTTTAGAAATCACTATTACTTGTTTGATGCCCTTTTGTGCATCAAACAAAAAAAAAAAAAAGTTTAAATGCCCTTACCGGGCCCAGATCTACCCTCCAGCTCCATATGGGTTTCTTAACAGGTAACCTAAGTAATAGAAAACATGTGACTAAGATTTTATTATAGTAAGACATCAAATACATGGCTGTATTATGGCTCCAATAAACCTCTAAGCCATGATAAAGCATGATGTCTACCTTTAATTTCATTAAAGTGGTACTCCACCCCTAGACATCTTCTCCCCTTTCCAAAAGATAGGGGAAAAGATGTCCAATCGCGGGGGTCCCGCCACTGGGATCCCCTGCGATCTCTACTGCCTGATGACGGGCGATACAGGGGCCGAAGTATTGAGACGTCACAGACCCCCCCCCTTGTGACGTCACGGCCCACCCCCTCAATGCAAGTCTATGGGAGGGGGCATGGCAACAGTCACGCCCATTCCCATAGACTTGTATTGAGGGGGCGAGGACATGACGTCACGATACTCTGGCCCCTATATCGTCAGTCATCTGGACCGATGCAAAATTCGCTCCGTGCAGCAGATGACACAGGGTGCTGCAGGAGAGATCGCTGGGGTTCCCAGCGGCGGGGAACAATACCCTACCTGTAACCCAATTAAAATTTAACTTTTATTCTTATTCATTAAAAAATGTCTGTGACAACGAGAAAACTTATATATAGTTAAAACGGTCAGGAGATACAGAGTGTCTTCTGGTATAAGCCCACTAGGTGGTGCTACAACTCTGGTGTTATAATTTAAAATAATTAAAGTTATAATTAAACCCATAACCCAATGGGACCTTTTTTGTTGAATTTAAGTTGTGCCCAACCCAAATTGGGTACATGGGTAGATATGAAGGTTTATTGCAGGCTCTGTGTTAAGATTTAGGTTTTGAGTCATCATGGTTCATGTTGAGTTCTGGATAATCGGACTCACCCAGGACTTAGATTCTGGCCAAACACACAAGATCGCTCATAGTCCAAAACTGTCCCCCCACTTCTACATAATCATGCATAATCCAAGGATAGCAAAATATTCAACGTTTCATCCAGTTTCCTACTGTAGCAATTATTTGGCTTAAACTGAAATGAGAACTGTCGGATACACAAACTTTTTATTTGTTGTATATCTTGGCAAAATATTACCCTTTCTAATGTACTTTGTAGGTCATCTCACACTCTGAACTGCTCTGGGATGTGTATAGAAGAGTGAGGGAGGAAGTTCTCCCCTGTATGGCTTCAGATTATGTCACACCTGATCGGGAAAGCACCTTCCCTGGTTTGTGAATCTGACTGAGTATGAGCAGAAAATACAGAGCAATATCAAGGTAGAAGACTAAAAAATTATAAAAATAAAGGCAGGGGTGGTTTATCATGATGGGGGCAGTGAACTGGGTGGATAACATTTAACAAGATCATGAGAGGTATTCTTTAAATTTTAAAGTGTGGTGTGTTCAGATATGGTATAAAATCTTGATTGTAACGAGTAGTTTTTAGAGTTACTGTTGCCTTTCTGTCATTTTGAACCAGTCTACTCAATCTCCTCTAACCTCTGACAGCAACAAGACATTTTCATCCACTCAACTGCTGATCACTGGATATTTTCCCTTTTTGGGACCATTCTCTGTAAACCCTACAGATGGTTGTATGTAAAAATTCCAGTAGATCAGCAGTTTCTGAAATGCTCAGACCCACCAGTCTGACATAAAGAACGATGCCTCATTCAAAATCACTTAAATCCTCTCCATTCTGATGGATGGGTTAAACTTCCGTTGTCTTGAACACATCTGCATGTCTAAATGCATTGAGTTACTGCTATGTGATGAGCTGATAAGCTATTTGTGCTAACAAACAATTGAACAGGTGTACCTATTAAAGGGAACTAATCAGTAGATTTTAGTATATATGATTAGATGCTCATTATATATACTAAAATCGGTCTCCTCATTATCCCCGGGGAATTTTTGGCCCCCAGGGATGGTGAAGATATTAAGTAATGAAAGTCCCCTACGGCCACTCCGCAAGTAGTCCCCAGGGTGGGGACTTGAGCTTACCAGCACCCGTCGCTACCCATTGCTCCGGCCATGGTTCTGCCATGTCGGCTCGATTGACTGCTTGCGTCATCGATCTGCTCCCTAAGCAGATGGAGCACAGCGGTGACACGAGCTGTCCATTAAGACGATGGGACCACGGCCAGAGCCATGGGTGCTGGTAAGTAGAAGTCCCCACCCAAGGGACTATTTGCAGGGCAGCCAGGGGGACTTTGAACCTTAATATCTTCACCATCCCTGGGGGCAAAAACATCCTTTGGGGATGGTGAGAATAACGATTTTAGCATATATAACGCATTGTTAAGCTACATATATGCCAAAATCTACTGATTAGTTCCCTTTAAAGTGGCTGGTAGTTTATGTATACCTTGCAAGGATCAAAAAATGTCTCATGCTGCGGGATAGAGACTGTGCCCCACTGGCAAATTATTCGTGGTGAAAAAGGGGGGACGTATACAGATACATATTCTAGAAATTGGTTCCCTCACTATGCCACTGGATGCCTCACCCACTACCCAGTTGCTGTGTAAGGTCTGGGGACCTGCTAGAAGTATACTTGTGATGACGAAATTTACACCCTTGTGGTACAACCCTGGTCTGTCAAAATATTCTTCTTTTCAGAATACAGGTATTTGGGAGGGAATAAGTAGAGGAACAGTTGTGTGTGAATGGTGTATTTAAGACCTAGGGGGATCTCCAGGCCAAGTTCGAGCTGCCTTGTTCCTCCTATAGATATTTACAACTATGTCATGTGTATGAGGCACAGGGTAGATGGAGGTTGTTGGAGATCCGCTCTAAGGCGGTTTTGGAATCACTGACTTGGACTCTGCTAGGGTTATTTCATGGCTCTATAAAGAACTTTTACAATCTTTCCATGAGTAGTTTCCCTTATTGGTTCGGGGTAAATGGGAAGGTGATTTAGGCCCTTTTTCGGATGAGGAGTGGAATACTTACAGTGGGGATCAAAAGTTTGGGCACCCCAGGTAAACATTTGTATTAATGTGCATAAAGAGGCCAAGGAAAGATGGAAATATCTCCAAAAGACATCAAATTACAGATTAGACATTCTTATAATATGTCAACAAAAGTTAGATTTTATTTCCATAATTTACACTTTCATAATAACAGAAAACAAAAAAATGGCATTTGCAAAAGTTTGGGCACCCTGTACTGCCCCCTTTGGCAAGTATCACAGCTTGTAAACGCTTTTTGTAGCCAGCCAAGAGTCTTTCAATTCTTGTTTGAGGTATCTTTGCCCATTCTTCCTTACAAAAGTCTTCCAGTACTTTGAGATTTCTGGGCTGTCTGTCACGCACTTCTCTTTTAAGGTCTATCAATAGATTTTCAATTATGTTGAGGTCAGGAGATTGTGAAGGCCATGGCAAAATCTTCAGTTTACGCCTCTTGATGTAATCCTCTGTGGATTTCGAGGTGTGTTTAGGATCATTATCCATTTGTAGAAGTCATCCTCTCTTTAAAGGGGTACTCTGGTGCTTACACATCTTATCCCCTATCCAAAGGATAGGGGATAAGATGCCTGATCGCAGGAGTCCTGCAGCTGGGGACGCCCGGGATCATTCACACGGCACCCCGTTTGTAACCAGTGCCCGAAGCGTGTTCGCTCCGGGTCCGATTACGGTTGACCGCAGGGTCGGCGGCGTGTGACGTCACGCCTCCGCCCCCTTGTGACGTCACGCTCCGCCCCTCAATGCAAGCCTATGGGAGGGGGCGTGATAGCTGTCACACCCCCTCCCATAGGCTTGCATTGAGGGGCGGAGCGTAACGTCACACGGGGCGGAGGCGTGAAGTCACGTGCCGCCGGCCCTGCGGTCGACCGTAATCAGACCTGGAGCGAACACGCTCCGGGCACTGATTACAAACGGAGTGCCGCGTGCATGATCCCAGGTGTCCCCAGCTGCGGGACTCCCGCGATCAGGCATCTTATCCCCTATCCTTTGGATAGGGGATAAGATGTGTAAGCACCGGAGTACCCCTTTAACTTCAGCTTTTTCACAGATGGCATCAAGTTAGCATCCAAAATTTGCTGAAATTTTATTGAATCCATTTTTCCTTCTACTCATCAGATGTTCCCTGTGCCACTGGCTGCAATACAACCCCAAAGCATGATTGATCCACCCCCATGCTTAACAGTTGGACAGAGGTTCTTTTCATAAAATTCTGTTCCCCTTCTTCTCCAAATGTACCTTTGCTCATTCCGGACAAAAAGTTCAATTTTAACCTCATCGGTTCACAGAACTTGTATCCAAAATGCATCAGGCTTGTCTATATGTTCATTTGCAAAGTTCAAACGCTAATTTTTGTGGTGAGGACGTAGAAGAGGTTTTCTTCTGATGACTCTTCCATGAAGACCATATTTGTACAAGTATCTCTTTATAGTGGAATAGTGTACCACAACTCCAGTGTCTGCCAGATCTTTCTGGAGGGATTGTGCAGTCAAACGTGGGTTTTGAATAGTTTTTCTCACAATCCTGAGAGCTGTTCTGTCTGATATTTTTCTTGGTCTTCCAGATCTTGCTTTAACTTCCACTGTTTTCGATGACTGCCATTTCTTAATTACATTCCGAACAGAGGATATTGACATCTGAAATTTTTTTTGCTATCTTCTTATAGCCTTCTCCAGCTTTGTGAGCGTCAACTATTTTCCGTTTCAGATTTCTAGACAACTGCTTAGAAGAACCCATGGTGCTGATTGTTGGGGCAAGGTCAGATGAGTCTGGGCATTTAAAACCTTTGAGACTGACATCACCTGGTCTTCCCAGATGATGATTGAGAACAATCCATGATACTGGCAGGTCTCAGCTTTGCAAAGGGGGCAGTGCATGCTATAAATTCTGCAGGGTGCCCAAACTTTTGCAGACGCCATTTTTTAGTTTTCTGTTATTTTGAAAGTGTAAATGATGGAAATAAAATCTAACTTTTGTTGACAAATTATAAGAATGTCTCATCTGTAATTTGATGCATTTTGGAGATTTTTTCATCTTTCCTTGGCTTCTTTATACACATTAATACAAATTTTTACCTGGGGTGCCCAAACTTTTGATCCCCATTGTATTTGTCACATACTTCCTTGCTGTCCCACTTTGAAGTTAAAGGGGTTGTAACACTCAGGTTTCTGAAGACAGGAACTCCGGTGTATGTGGATCCGCTGGACCTGTGTGGCAGATGACTTGGACCGTGCCAGGGAGCGGAGTCTAAGGTGCCGCTGGTCTTCAACAGAGCCCGGCGCAAAGCAGGATGGGCTTGCTGCTGCAGGCGACACCCAGGTCGCTATCCCCGGCACGGCTCAACCACACAGGCGGCTGAGGAGATGCGAAGCACAGAAGGGATGAGACCACTCATAGTCAGGATAGCTATAGGTCAGGGAAGGCATCACAGTAGCGTAGTCGAGACATAGCAGAAGTTCAGTAGGCAGGCGGCAGAGAAGCAAGGTTGAGGTCAAAAGAGCAGGAGATCTGGTACACGGCAAGACAATACTATGGAATGCTTTCACTAGGCACAAGGCAACAAAGATTCGGCAGAGAACTGAGGAGGGTGGAGGAATTTATCAACAAGACACAGGTGGTTACACTAATGAGCGTACTGGCCCTTTAAATCTTAACGCTCTGGCGTGCGCACGCCCTAAGGGACGGGGACGCGCGTGCCGGAGCAGAGAGGCGGGAGCAGAGGCAGGGGAATCACCCGGAGAGTGACGGACTGGGGCTCGCATGCGGGTGCATCCCGCAATGCGAGTCCCAGCCCCGCCGGCAGCAGAAGGTAAGGGGACCATGCGCTCACGGCCAGCGTGTGAGGCCAGAGCGCATAGCGTAACAGGGGTACTCCGGTGGAAAACATTTTTTTTTTAGGTCTTTATAAGTCAGCTGGTGCCATAAAGTTAAACAGATTTGTAAATTACTTCTATTAAAAAATCTTCACCCTTCCTGTACTTTTTAGCAGCTGTATGCTACAGAGGAAATTCTGTCCCTTTTGAATTTCTTTTTTGTCTTGTCCACAGTGCTCTCTGCTGACACCCGATTCCTGTATCAGGAACTGTCCAGAGCAGCAAAGGTTTGCTATGGGGATTTTCCTGGTACGGACATCAAGTGTCAGCAGAGAGCACTGTGGACAAGACAAAAAAGAAATTCAAAAAGAATAGAATTTCCTCTGTAGCATATAGCTGCTAAAAGGGACAGGAAGGGTAAATATTTTTTTAATAGAAGTAATTTACAAATCTGTTTAACTTTCTGGCACCAGTTCATTAAAAGAAAAAAAAAAGTTTCCCACCAGAGTACCCCTTTAACCGCTTATTACAGTTGCTTCTCCCACAGAGGATGTACAAAACTCCAGCACTTCTACATGGGTCTGGGTCTCCATCCTGATTCTTATTGCCCAAGGTGTTGTCAGGTGGGGGCCAAATTGTTTCACATCGTCTGGGATTGTCCATCATTGGCTCCTTACTGGAGGGAGGTGCTCTCACTTGTCCATATGGTGTATTGGATAGTTGTGTCAATGGAGCCTAAGTCATGTGTACTGGGTCTCATAGGGTGCAGGACAAAGCCCTTGAGGGTCGAACTGGGTAAACTCTGAATATTGTATCAAGCCAGTAAACTCATAACGCAATACTGGATAAGAGCTAGACCCCTAGAGTTGCTGATATTATTGCACGGGTTTTCGCTTATGGTCCGGTGGGAAAGAAGGATTTATGAAAAAACTTAAGGCCGTCATAAGTTTAATAGGTTATGGGGTCCTTGGGAGCATGAGTATAGGCGGGTCCCAGATAACCCTTCATGAACTCTATTCCCTTACATACAATGGAGCCTAAGAAGGATCCCTTATATACATTGGAGCCTAAGAAGGATGCCTTTCTGTTCACTGACCTTTCCTCCCATCTTGTTTTTACACCCTTCTGTGTTCCTGTATGTCTAATGTCTCCCATGTAGTTGCTGTTATTATTTCTGATTATTTGGCTACATGCGTCCTGCCTCATGGACTTATGGTGGACTTGGGACTGTTCTGTTAGGGGAGAGGGTGGGTGCTGTTATTGGGGAGGTGGGGTGGATCTAGGGGCAAGAAATGGGGTTTATGTTCTTTCTGTATGAAATTTTATAAAAAGATCTGAAAAAAAAAAATAATAATTTTATGTCGCATCCATAGGTCTACCAAGGACCTTAGGACTGCAGGACACATATGAACCCAGCCTTAAAAAGGCATACATAATGTGCTATTATTAGTGGGAAGTTTATTCTATTTTTTGTTTCAAGGCATTGGGCATCCACAAGTCAAGTGTAGTTTTCTTTAATACAGTTAAAAGCATTATTTAATTTAATAAGTTATTTATTTATTTTTTTGTAGATAGCACTATCATTTTTTGTTTTATCTCAACAGTGCTGAAGAAGACATGGAGACAACAGATCAATCCTTGTTAGATTTTATACTGGTTAAATTTTATTTTTTCTTAGCCCTAGGTTTTGTTTGATTTACAGTTACTTTATGCATCACTAATGTATTGTTTTTTTTTTATATATAAAAAATAAAAAAAGATACATATTATTTCCAAATACTTTTGCTACAAAATAAACACTTGCTGTGTCACTGGGTGTGGGGGTGAAATAAATGAATACACTGTTATAAAATATAAAGAATGATTTATATACAGTCATGGCCGTAAATGTTGGCACCCCAGAAATGTTTCAAGAAAGTGAAGTATTTCTCACAGAAGAGGATTGCAGTAACTCATGTTTTGCTATACAAACACGTTTATTGCCTTTGTGTGTATTGGAGCTAAACCAAAAAAGGGAGGAAGAAAAAGCACATTGGACATAATGTCACACCAAACTCCAAAAATGGTCTGGACAAAATTATTGGCACCCTTTAAAAATTGTGGAAAAATATGATTGTTTCAAGCATGTGATGCTCCTTTAAACCAACCTTGGGCAAGTAGCAGATAAAAAGGAGAGAAGTTCACTTAGTTTTTGCATTGTCTGTCTGTGTGTGCCAAACTAAGTAAACATGGACAACAGAAAGAGGAGAAGAGAACTGTCTGAGGACTTGAGAACCAAAATTGTGAAAAAATATCAACAATCTCAAGGTCACAAGTCCATCTCCAGAGATCTAGATTTGCCTTTGTCCACAGTGCGCAATATTATCAAGACGTTTGCAACCCATGGCACTGTAACTAATCTCCCTGGGCGTGGATGGAAGAGAAAAATTGATGAAAGGTGTAGATACAGGATTGTCCGGGTGGTGGATAAGCAGCCCCAAACAAGTTCCAAAGATTTTCAAGCTTTCCTGCAGGCTCAGGGAGCATCAGTGTCAGCGTAAACTATCCATTGACATTTAAATGAAACTAACCGCTATGGCAGGAGACCCAGGAGGACCCCACTGCTGACAGAGAGACATAAAAAAGCAGGACTACATTTTGCCAAAATGAACTTGAGTAAACCAAAATCCTTCTGGGAAAATGTCTTGTGGACAGATGAGACTAAGATAGAGCTTTTTGGTAAAGCACATAATTCTACTGTTTACCGAAAATGAAATGAGGCCTACAAAGAAAAGAACACAGTACCTACAGTGAAATATGGTGGAGGTTCAATGATGCTTTGGGGTTGTTTTGCTGCCTCTGGCACTGGGTGCCTTGAATGTGTGCAAGGCATCATGAAATCTGAGGATTACCAATGGATTTAGAATTGCACTGTACAGCCCAGTGTCAGAAAGCTGGGTTTGCATCTGAGATCTTGGGTCTTCCAAGGGAAATTGACCCCAAGCATACACAAGAAGCACCCAGAAATGGATGGCAACAAAGCGCTGGAGAGTTCTGAAGTGGCAGCAATGAGTCCAGATCTAAATCCCATTGAACACCTGTGTAGAGATCTTAAAATTGCTGTTGGGAAAAGCCCTTCCAATAAGAGAGACCTGGAGCAGTTTGCAAAGGAAGGTCCAACATTCTGGCTGAGAGGTGTAAGAAGCGTATTGATGGTTATAGGAAGCGACTGATTTCAGCAATTTTTTTTCTAAAGGGTGTGCTACCAAATATTAAGTTAAGGGTGCCAATAATTTTGTCCAGCCCATTTTTGGAGCTTGGTGTGACATTATGTCCAATTTGCTTTTTTCCCCTTCCCTTTTTTGGTTTTATTTCCACACACACAAAGGGAATAAACATATGTATAGCAAAATATGTGTTACTGCAATCCTTTTCTGTGATAAATACTTCATTTTCTTGAAAAATTTCAGGGGTGCCAACATTTAAGGCCATGACTGTACAGGTCAATGACACTAAAAATGTCAGTCTAAAGTAATAGGAGAGCCTGGTTTTAACTGTAAAAATAATGGCTGAAAGTACATTTTTCCAATTGCTCGAGATGCCTAGTTTAAGGGGTATTCCAGCACTTTTCCTGTTTCCTCTTCTACTTCCGATACAAGTGCAGGACCTGTTGGCACAGCTGATCACTGGCGGACGGGATAATGCTGTGGCCAGTAAATAGCTGAGTGGGTAGGTTGCTCAATTTACGGGGCTGCTAGAAGCAAACAAAGCATGTCAATCCAATAACAGCAAGCAGAAATCTATAAAAAGGTAAAACATATGAATCAAACTTCCAATAATAAGATTTATTTAAAATAAACCAGAACATTTGTACATGACACTATGAACATAGTGATATTTAATCGGTGTTACTGTAGGAAAACAACTTAACAATACAAATCACTACACTGTTTATATCGATATTTAAATTCAATATGTGGTATCACTCTCTTGAAAGTGTCCACCAAACATTAGAAGAAAGTCTTTTTTATATCAAGGAAGATTGCATAACTTGCAACTCAGAACGAAGCCTTATTAACGATAACCTTCTGCGACATGGAACCATTTAACAAAAATCTTCTGCATAACTGGTTAATCCAATTCTGTACACACAATGAATAAAGTTAATTTAACAATTTACATGATAACAGGACTAAAACAAATCACAAAAGAATAAATGGCAAATAAAGCCTGTGAGCTATTAATTGGGCAAGTTAAAACAAAGCTTCATAAAAAAATTACAATATGAAATCTTTTTACAATTCAGGCATCCAGGTAAAAGGTTAGAGGTTGAAAGCATATAAATTATACAAGACCTATCTATAGAAAAGGAAAGTTCATAGTTTTAATAGGAAATACTCAAAATAAGCCTTAGACCAGTTCCACATGAGGGTAATATGGGTCCGAAGGAACAAAAAAAATCATCTGTATTAAGCTTGTGTGAAACCAAAACAGGCCACTTTCGCATGGTGGTATATTGGTCAGTACTTTGTATTAGTATTTGTAAGCCAAAACAGATCTATGGATTATAGTTTTTCTTTGTAAAGGTTTCACTCCTAGTTTTGGCTTCAAAATACTGATACAAAGTACTGACACCATTGCGGTCAGTGTCCTGCACTGAGCTCTCATTTTGGAATGACCAAAAGGACATGAACAGGAACTGCAGCGGGACCAGCGAAGGACTGCAGGGTGGTGAGTATAACTTTTTTAACGTCCCCTATATAATCTTTTTATGCCTGAAAATGTTACCGAAAAAAAAAATTGAGAAAATAACATTTCAAAAGACATTGGGGGAAATGTATCAAAACCTTTCATAAAGGAAAAGTTGCCCAGTTGCCCATAGCAACCAGTTTGCGTCTTTCATTTTTCACAAGGCCTCTGCAAAATGAAATAAGCAATCTGATTGGTTGTTATGGGCAATTGGGCAACTTTTCCTTTTCACAGGTTTTGATGAATCTCCCCCATTGCTCTGATGTTGCCCTAGAAAATAAGCTAGTTTGCCATAAATATTATGAAGCAATATAGATCACTAGAGGTCTCATATCATTAGAATGCTGTGTAATAATTTTATCATTCCATGACAAAAGTAAAAAAAAAGCCTAAAAACTGTGAAATGTGATCTCAGAGAAGATGATTTATGCATTAAAAAGTAAGTAGACTCCAAGGCCACACAGGGCTGTCAGACCATATCGATTCCTAAGCTAGCAGTGTTCTATGCCACATGTATCATGTAATAAACAAAGTCTTATGAAGCAAAGGGTGATTGGCAGCTCTGCCTCTACTATGGGTCTCTGGCAGCTGTTTTCTAATCTGGGCTTGCCCCTGGGGGGGGGGGGGGGGGGGCTCAATTGAAGTCAATATCTCAACCACACTCAATAGGCTGAAAACTACATACAGGAGTGAGCTCCAACATCATGAACTACATGGTGCACTGGTTTGTAGAAGCAATGTATAATTTTACAATAACTAATGACGTAATGTTCATAAAACACTAAATATGGCTGACTTATGGTTTTGATCTAAGGAAAACCTTTAAATTGCCCTATAGAGAATGTAACAAACAATTTATACTTGCCAACAGTCCTGTTTCTGGCAGGACCATCCTGTAAACACGACAGTAAAAGGAGTGTAGTTTACAAAAAAAAAAAACTCCCAAAAGTAGTCATTTTGTTGGCCTCCCAAGGTGGGGCAAAAAAGCTATAAACTTTTTTGTTGACCTGTTGACTGAATGTAAAATAAAGCAACTTTCTAAAATAGTCTTTATTAGAAATTTCCTACCATTTAGCTACTGCTGAAAAACAAAACAAAAAAAATAAATAAACAAAACGATAAGTACATGAGATTGACTTTCTGATTCCTCATTGTTACATATAGTAGCAAGGAGGGGGTTCAAAGAATGAAGTGGGGGGGGGATAGACCCTTTGGAAGACTGCTTATTCAGGCTGTTGATGGGAAGGAGAGCAGATACAAAGCAGTTTCACATAAGAATCATATAGGCAGTGTAAAAATTAAGAGAAAAAAAATTGGGCTTACACAGCACACAATTTTTTTTTCTGCATCATAAGTACAAAATAAAAAGTCCTATAAATAGCTTTCAAAGTTCTGATTTGGAAAACTTTAGTGTTAAAACAAAAATGTTTAAGTTACCTGCATTCTAACCCCTAGTGTAACCATGGTTCTTCTCAATTTGGCTGAGAACCATCTTCCATAACCACGGTGTCATGAGCATATACCTACCCTTGCCCTGTTCTCTCCTCAAAGTAGAAATGGTCCCAATGATTAGAAGAGTATTGGAATCCACCTTATATCAAGTAGTCGTGGAAATGTGACTATAGCCATTAGTCCTTACATTGGTCACATATATAGATTCAAGATGATTATATATGGATTACTGATTAGCACAAGAATGTATTACTATGAACAGTCAGATAGCATCAAATACAGCCAACTCTTTATAGATCAGCCATTCGTCACCCAACCATACAGATCTTCATCTACTCAACTATTCAACTGTTGACTAGAAAAACTACAAACAGGCCAAAATTTGTACACACTGTTGGTCAGTCTTCTGCATGGAGGAATGGGACTAAATAAACCATAGCAGACGTGTATCTCATGTTTACGGCTGATTTTAGATTCAAAATAATCTACATGACTGTGGAGAGGATTATGTGATCTCTCTAGGTGAATCTAAGCACGGGTTGTGGTCTTCAGAGTCACTGATATTACACTGTATTATGGGATCCATGTATGGTTGTATTATCTATATAAAAAAATTTTTTGAAGGATTTAATGTCCTGTATAAAGTATAAGGCTTGATGTATTAGCAACAAAAATTAACACAATAAAAGTAAACAGTACGAGGACTCAATTACAAGAATGTGAGTGTATAAAATTCACCAGTGACATTCATTAGTCAGGGATTTTATAGCTAATTTTTGCTGCCGTACAAGAAGACATTAACGAACAGGTCTTGGAAGAAAGTTGCTGACTCATGCCATTAACTAGTAGCATTTTGTTAAGTAATCGCTAAATGCGTTTCCCTAAATGGGATGTCCTTGAAAACAGATGTAGAGAAAAGAAGCCGCTTCTGTACAATGGCTGCTGCAAGGAATTGAAGAGGTTTGTCAAATGACTCCAAAAGGAGCAATGGTTTACAAACACTATGTAAAATATCCTGGAATATTTCCACAGGGGGTTGAGATAATACCCCCACCAAATAAAGGGTGGAGCCAAGCTGGCAGAGGGATTACGCCATGATTAATGGTGGTGATAAAAAGGGTCTATCGTAAAAAAAACATGTTATCTGTTTTATTTGCATTGACACAGAGATTATGCATTATACATGTAGTATCATTCTCTCTCTATCCATCATACTGGCCACCAGTCCAGATAATGGAGGGAAATTCCTGCAAACCGGGGTGCAAAAGTTTAGGAAAAGCGTAAAAAAGTGGGAGTGGGAGGGAGCATTCTTGGGTGTTCCCAATGGCAGGCCTATATGTCCCAATTTGGTTAGTATGGTCAGTATGTCACTGTCTCTTAGTCCCTCTCAGTTTATCTCTCAGGATGTTAATCTCTGATACTATTGTCAGGCAGATGGAGATGATGCACAATCCCAATAATCTCTTCCCACTTTTTCATTATTGTCAAAATTGGCAAGTGGCACAAAAGGAGTATAACTTTTGTATGCCCCAAAATCTGCTAAATTAAACGGGTTGTCCCTAAATATATTTTTACCTCTATATGTAGCCAGGCTGAATATACACAAAAAAAAAAGATGAACATACTTGGTGCAATACTCCACCACTGCCATTCCAATGGTGCCCTTTTCTTGTGGCTAGACCAGAGTTTTCAACCAGTAGGTCTCCAGATATTGCAAAACTATAACTCCCAGCAAGCCTGGAAAGCAAAAGGTAAATATGTTGTAGCTGTACAACAGCTGGAGGCACACAAGTTGGAACACTGGGCTAGACAGAGACCAGAAGGTGGTAAGCAGCAGGGACCAGGCAACATCTACAAAAGTAAGAAAAAAAAAAAAAAAAAATTCGCTTTTAAGTGTGCACAGTCTGAATACATTACAGGAAAAAAACTGTACTCGACTGTCACTATAAACTGACATAGGCTTCTTTCACACTATGGATAAAGCTCCGCTACAAACGGATGTTAAAGGTGTATTACGGGCAAAAACATCTTATCTTCTATCGAAAGGATAAGGTATAAGATGTCTGATCGCGGTGGGCCTCCTGCTGGGACCCCCGCAATCTCCTTGCAGCAGCCCGCATTCTATGCGTAGCTGCATCTGCAATTTTGGAAACCGCCGGACTTCCGAGACGGGGACTTGACATCACGCCACACCCCCTCCATTCATGTCTATGGGAGGGTGCGTTGCGGCTGTTACGCCCCCTCCCATAGAAATGAATAGAGGGGGCGTGGCATGATGTCAATTCCCCATCTCAGAAGCCTGGTGGTTTTCGAAACTGCAGACGCAGCTATGCATAGAATGTGGGCTGCTGCAGGGAGATCGCTGTGGGGTCCCAGTGGCTGGCCCCCCGCGATCAGACATCTTATCCCCTATCCTTTCGATAGGGGATAAGATGTTTTTGCCTGGAATACACCTTTAAGGCTCTTTTTTTTTCTTCGGCCATTAACATCCATTATGGTAATGGAACCTAACATAGTAACATAGTTCATAAGGTTGAAAAAGACCATTCTATGTGTGGTCTGACTAGTGATTTGTACAGCGGTAGAATTATTTCCTTGTCGTGGGCATCTATGCCTCTATTGATGCACCCCATGAATTTGCTTGCCTTGGCCGCAGCTGCCCGACACTGGTCAATACAGCTAAATTTACTGTTAACTAAGACTCCCAAGTCTTTTCTATGTCAGTCGTCCCAAGTGTTCTCCCATTTAATATATAATCCCAGCCCCGATTTTTCTTCCCCATGTGCATAACCTTCCCCATGTGCATAACCTTCTTGTTGAAGCTCATCTGCCACTTCTCAGCCCAAACCTCCAACATATCCAGATCCATTTGTAACAGTGCACTGTCCTCTATAGTGTTTACCGCTTTACAGAGTTTAGTATCACCTGCAAAGATTGCTACTTTACTATTCAACCCCTCTACAAGGTTGAATATATTAAATAGAACAGGACCCAAGACTGACCCCTGTGGTACCCAACTAGTAACAGTCCCCCAATCAGAATAAGTACCATTAATAACCATCCACTGTTTCCTATTACTGAGCCAGTTACTTACCCACTTACAAACATTTGTCCCCAGTCCAAGCATTCTCATTTTATGCACCAACCTTTTATGTAGCACTCTATCAAATGCTTTGGAAAAATCCAGATATACGACATCCAGCGATTCCCCCTGGTCCAGTCTGGAGCTCACCTCCTCATAAAAGCTGATCAGGTTAGTTTGACAGGACCGATCCCTCATAAAGCCATGCTAATATGGTGTCATACATTTATTTTTATCAAGATATTCCAAAATAGCATCTCTTAGAAAACCCTCAAACAATTTACATACAACAGAGGTTATCCAGGAAAAAAAACTTTTTTTTTTTTATATATCAACTGGCTCCAGAAAGTTAAACAGATTTGTAATTACTTCTATTAAAAAATCTTAATCCTTTCAGTACTTATGAGCTTCTGAAGTTAAGGTTGTTCTTTTCTGTCTAAGTACTGAAAGGATTAAGATTTTTTAATAGAAGTAATTTACAAATCTGTTTAACTTTCTGGAGCCAGTTGACATATAAAAAAAAAAGTTTTTTCCCTGGATAAACCCTTTAAACTAACAGGTCTATAATTTCCCTGGTCACCCTTTGACCCCTTTTTAAATATTTGCACCACATTTTGCCATGCGCCAGTCCTGGGGAACAGTCCCTGTTACTATAGAGTCCCTGAATATTAAAAATAGGGGTCTGTCTATTACACTACATAATTCCTTAGAACACGAGGGTGAATGCCATCTGGACCTGGCGATTTGTCTATTTAGTTTTTTTGTAGGCGGCACTGTACTTCTTCCTGGGTTAGACAGGTGACCTGTACTGGGGAGTTTGCCTTATCTCGCTGCATTTCACCTGGCATTTCATTTTCCTCGGTGAATACAGTTGAGAAGAATGTTTAATATATTTCCTGATCCCCCGTTTATAATTTCTTCCTCATCATTTTTTAACCCCTTAACGATGAAGGACATAAATGTACATCCATGTGACGTGGTACTTAACGCACCAGGATGTACATTGACGTCCTAAGCATAACCGCGGCATCGGAGCGATGCCCGGACCATGAGCGGCAGGTCCCGGCTGTTGATCGCAGCCAGGGACCCGCCGGTAATGGCGGACACCCGCGATCCCGCGGATGTCCGCCATTAACCCCTCAGATGCCGTGATCAATACAGATCACGGCATCTGCAGCATCGCGGTCACTTAAATGGATGATCGCATCGCCCGCAGCGCTGCCGTGGCGATTCGATCATCCAGCACTGCAGATGGAGGTCCCCTCACCTGCCTCCGCTGCCTTCCGGGAGTCTTCTGCTCTGATCTGCCTTCCCGCAGACCAGAGCAGAAGATGACCGATAGCACTGAACAGGATTAGCAATTGAATGATTGCTATAAAAGTGTAAAAATAAACTAAAAAGGACTATTAAAGTGTAAAAATAAAAAGTAAAAAAGGTAAAAAAAATGTAAGTAAAAAAAATTTGAAAAACACCCTCCCCAAATAAAAACGTAAATTGTCCCATTTTCCCTATTTCACCCCCCAAAAAGTGTTAAATATTTTATATACATATTTGGTATTGCCGTGTGCGTAAATATCTGAACTATTAAAATAAAATGTTAAGAATACCGTACGGTGAATGGCGTGAACGTACGGTGCCAGACTAGCCTCTCTGACATTAACGGGAGGCATAACGGGCACAGAGGATCCCATTCACTTGAATGGGATTCTCTAACATTCGTTATTTGCGCTCGTTATTCCGTCTGAGATAGCGTGAGTAAAAGACTGCCCAAGCACAATTTTTTCTCACGCTATCTTCCAACGGACCCGCTACTGACGGCAGTAGCCGGAACTTTCTATAGTGTGAAAGAAGCCACATCAACTCAACTATGCCCACTTTAGGAGAGCAAGCAGCAAGCTTCTTAGCTCTTAATGTGGACAGTCTAAATAAATTACAGATAAGTACAGTTTTTCAGTAATTTAGTCAGACTGTCCACATTTAAAAGTAAAAAAAAAAAAATTATATATATATATATTTATATTAAAGAACCCCTTTAATTAAATAAAAAAAAGGACGTAAACACTTTGTGCAGTTGTCACTAGGGGAGCTAAGGAGTTGGTTGCATACAGTCCTACTTTGGAACTAAAGCGGACACAGGGAGTAGTTGCCACTGCAAAAGTAAGTGGATTCATAATCCAAAACGAGGTTTATACAAATGCAGGACAACGTGTTTTGAGAATGCTCTGTCTTTTTCATCGTGTCTATTACAGAGATTTCTGAAAAGAATGCACTAAATGGAGTATTCATCAGTTTAAACAGTTTTTTTTTTGTTTGTTTTTTTTTGCAAGTGTAAATTTGTCTCATAAATTGTCGCAGCCAGCATCCGTGCCACTTTTTATTTAAAGCATTTCAGAATCATAACCAAGTTGTGGACCACTTTAAAAGAGATTTTGCAGTGGTTAGTGATTTAATAAGTGCAACTTTTTTGGAAAAAGTCACATATTTGTTGCACATTGCCTCTTTTACACACAAACTCAGACTAACTCCCACAAGCAGGTAAACTGGCAGCATGATTTGGCCGTGCAACAAATTTATCAAGTGCTATGCGACATTTGTGTTCTAAACCTGAGAGTAGACCAGAAATGATGAATTCCCCCTATGTACTTATACTCCTAGTGGCTTCTGTAAGCATCAGGGCATTCAGTTATCACTAAACTTTTGGACTGTCATTACATCAGTGCTATACACAATTATCTTTAAAGGGGTACTCCGCCCCTAGACATCTTATCCCCTATCCAAAGGACAGGGGATAAGATGTCTGATCTCGGCTGCGGCACTCCAGACATCCGGTGCATGGAGCGAACTTTGCTCCGTGCCGGATGACTGGCGATGCGGGCGGAGGCTCGCGAGGTCACAGGCACGCCCTGCTCATGATGTCACGGCCATGCCCCCTCAATTCAAGTCTATGGGAGGGGGCTTGACATCCCTTCCCATAGACTTGAATTGAGGGGGAGTGGCCATGACATCACAAGCCTCCGTCGCTACACACGATGCTCTAAACGAACGCCGGGTGTAGCAGGGAGATCGCGGGGTACCCACAGACATCTTATCCCCTATCTTTTGGATAGGGGATAAGATGTTTAGGGGCGGAGTACCCCTTTAACTACGGTAAATTTGAACAAAATCCTATTCTCTGCACCATGAGACATATCCGCTTATGTAAATAAAGTATATTGCCAATGGTCAAAAGGCAACTCCTCTCACCCACCAATATGAGCAACAAATCCTATGTATAATGTGAATTTCCTGCCAATATAAATTAGGTGAAAGCATGGCAGGGGTTAAAAAAGCAGGGACTTCAAAATGACAGCGGTGCCGGGGCCTGAATAAAACTTCCATACTTAAGGGAAGAGCAAAGCTGTCCTACCACGATATATAAAAACAATGTGCTAAATCTGAAACACTTGCACAATGTTATGTCTGAACCAACCCTTTTAATAAGCCAATTTTTATTCATCTATTAAAATGCTAATGCACTAAAGCACTCTGCCAGCATTTTTAAAGTGACGGGAGCCTTTTTGCACAACGGCTACCAGCTGGGCGAAAGCTGTTTGTTTGAAGGGGAACCTTTACTAAACGTGATCATTTTGTTTCATTAGCGGCGGAATATAAAAATATATACATATATGGCTGCAGTATAAACGTCTCCGGGATGGAGATATTACTGAGTGATGGGCGAGATAGGAGCTGGCTCATTAGCATGAACACGGCTGTGAGATTCCTCAGACATATGCAGCCTTTTGCGACATCACAAACAGATTTCGGCTGTGCTGGTAGACAAAGCGTGTCATTTTAAACCAATGAATTTTTCTAACCCCCCCCCCCCCCCCCCCTTCTTTTTCCTCTTTAGAAAAACATGAATGACAGTCGGCAGCTGTGGGCTGAGATTATTTCTTCCATCTCCTGTCTTGCTAATTAAAAGGTTGATCACAGAACAATACGGCCGCCATTAATTTCCGCCTTCTGATTGGATGGGATCCTGCCGCCCCACCTGATCCTTTCACACTGCTGAAGTTAATGTGACAGGAGTCACAAGATGGATTGCCTGTTGCCATATTGCTCCTTGTCTCCGATCAAGAGCTATCTGTGTAAACTGATTGTTCTAATTTGCTCTCATTATTATTACAATATCAGGAGAAAATAATGTGCGCGGCGCCCTGTCAGAACCATGAGAAAGAGCCATTAGTTACAGGAAGACAAAGGCTCTTTTAATAGGGGCATGACCGCTTACTAATGTGTTCTCTGCAAACCGCACCAATATCCACTCTCGTCTCCTTTTTTTGTGTGTGTGTACATTAAAACGGAATTTATTACAATTGTAATCACAATGACAGCGGGATCTTTCTGCAACAGTATTTAACATGGAAGGAATGGTACGTAAAAGCTGAAGGCTGCAAATTAACAAGCCTTACAATCCACCATATAAACCGCATGGTGATACATCATCCAACACTTATAGAAAAGCCGCTAAGACGGCAATCTATAATAATATAGGTATGTGGGTGCAGTAAGTCGCCTGCGTATCTATTATACACACAATAGAGCAGATTGATACAACTGTATATACTGCGCGCTGACTATACACAGAGGTACCAGTTCTTTTCTAGAGTCTGTTCATCCACTTTAGTTATTCTAGCCAGTCAAATGCTGTATTCCCAAAGGTGGCAATCAGGACGGTATCATACAACATTTTTTTTTTGGAACGTACTACACGCCCAAATCTACTTAAGTCATCAAACAAAAAAACTTGCATAATGTGTGGGAATATGTGCTGTAGTTCTTCCTTTTTTATCTCATTACATTGAAAATTAGCCCTAATGTACAGGTCTAGTATGAATGCAAAAATGGCCACAAAATCTGAAGTTACCCTTACAATTTTTGATGCATATATTGTGACTTTTTTTTCCCTTAGTGGACAATCCTGCTGCACATTATTATAGGCTACGTTTACATTGGGTACATAGAATGAACGAATGAACATGTTCCGCAAATGGGAACGGCCGTGTGCATGGTACAGCAGAATCCTATTAAAAACAATGGAACTCTGCTGCAACAGAATTTCTGGGCGGAATTTTCCCACTGAATTCTGTCGTGTGATATGTCCTTAGGTGACAAAGAATGAGAGGGTGGCTCTCTATTTCCATACATATAGGTGAGTGTACAGCCTATATAATGTTTGATATATAATGGAATAACCATGTCGTCCGTATCGGTTATTACTGATGGCGATAGGCAGCAATTGTATGGAGGTGGTGACCTTTACTTTAATACAGCACCAGCCCTTTCCCAAAACGCATTTGCTGCTACCTGGGTACGGAAATAAATTTTCCTAATTTTGCTATAAAAACATATTAACAAGGCTTGGCAGCCCGGTAGTAAACACAGAACGGTCCAACGCAGGCAGAGGTTTCGCTTAGAGAAGATGCCAGGATCCATAAAAACTTTTTTTCACGAGCTGTATAGCCGTATTTCAGGTGATAAAACCCAAGACACAACAGAAATTTCTCAATGTCGTAGAATATTATTTGCCATGAATAGAATTTGATTGTGGTATTTTTTTTTGTTGTTGTATGTAATTTATGACCTGAGGGTGGGTGGGGGCCTATGACCAGCTCGTCCCTGGCAGGGAAAGGGTTCGAAGGGTACACTTTTGACAAGCGTTTTAAAAATTCCCTGCACTAAAAGCCTGCACTACAAAATGTGCTGATGATGCCAATTACAAGCCCCCAGCCGAATCCTCCAGCCCCCACCATTCGGGCAGATTTATGTGGGCTCTTGCCGACGTTATTACAAGTCAGAGTTTATTGGGAAATTGTTACATTATGCGGAGTGTCTAACAAATTGCTTATGCTGCTATAATTGGATTACAACAGCCGCTTGCTCCCACCGGTAAGATTAGGCAAGTAGAGCTCCTGCCGATCTCTGAGCGTTAGCAGTAATTTTATTTGCCTTGCCTCTCTCTTTCCTAACAACATGCCTCTCTCCCTGCCAGCTGTCTGCTGAAAAGGCAAAGGCTTGTTCCTTGGCCTTAACAATGCAATTACAGCCCCGCAGATCGCACTGTTTGTGCATTAAGTACAGTGCCAAAACGAGGCAAATTGATCGTTTGACTTTTGAAGAAGCCATGTGATCTTCTCCGTGCGGGTGATCTGACATGCACCAGCGCTCGCCCCTGCCGCTCATTCTGCTTGGAGGACTCTGCGACGCATAATTTTTCTAATGAACACACTAGGTAGATTTAAGGAAGAAAAAAAAAAAAACTAAACAAAAAAAACCAAAAAATAAAATAAAAATTAACTGCTACCTATACTTAAAGTGCGGTCATTAAAGAGACTTTGCAGACCGCAGCGGAGGATCATATGCAAAGAAAGTTTTAACATAATCTACATTTGTATTATTAAGTTAGTTTTCCACAGGGAGCAGTAGCTATTGCGGTGGACCTCCAAAATTGCAAAACTACAACCCCCGGCATTCCCGGACAGCCGTCGGCTGTCCGGGCATGCTGGGAGTTGTAGTTTTGCAACATTTAAGAGTTCCGCAGTTTGAAGACCACGGACCTAGAGTACAACCAAGGTTCTTGCACTCAGCAAAAAAATATACAAAATAATCCACATATCACATTTAGCATAGCAAAAAAAAGGGAAGACAGGCATGCAGTTTTTTTAAAAACTAGAAAATGGGAAAAAATACTAAATTATAAAATGTAAGGATTCTGGGAATTAGATTTGAAGAAAATTCAGGGATTGAAAATGAAGCCCTTTCTGCTGGAACCATGTTCAGGTTCAATGAGTAGAATAAATTGTAATAAAAAACTAAAACTAAAACTTAATAAATAAATCCAGTAGCACTAATAATTTGATTGCAAACTAAATCATCATTCTGGGCTTAAAAGTCCAGTTAGCGGTCCTAATGCACTCTCATACGGGGAAGGTTGTTAGTTGCTGAGTAGGACTGCCCACTGGACTCCTAAGCCCTGAATGAGCAGAGAATTAAAAAAATAAACCAGAATATTATTCTGCTCAATATCTTCCCACTAATAATGCTTAAATGGGCACTATCAGATATAAAAACTGTTGATATTTTATAAAGCATGCAAAACCAATAGGTTTTGCAATTGCCTACATTAAAACATCTGACATAAAAAAACTGCCTCCTGGGATACACACCTGCCTGGCAGTGTCCACTTGTCATCACCTACGTCATGGACCCACTTCATGATTGACAGGTCTGCAGATCTAAAGCTGCTGTGATAGGTTCCCTCACTGTCTGTGTTTACTTCATAGTCTCCTGTATGAGGAAAAGGGGGAGGGGCGGGAGTACACTGCTGCCTGTGAGCAGATGATGAAAGAAGCTGGTGACTGATGATGGGGACTGAATGGAGGATTTTTTGTTTAAAAAGTAAGTGTCCCTGCATGTATATATGTGTGTGTGGATATATATGTATGTGTGTAAATCTGTGTTGTCTAGGTAATGTGCATGTGTATGAATAAAATGTGTGTGTGTGTGTGTGTGTGTGTGTGTGTGTATCTAATACAGGGGGACTACATTCATATGCCTCCAGCTGTTGCAAAACTACAACTCAAAGGATGTCTGGGCATGCTGGGAGCTGTAGTTTTGCAAAAGCTGTAAAGCACACAGTGTGGGTGTATAGCATAAAACCAGAAAGGAAAGGGTTGCTCACTCCTAAGACCAGTGACTGAGGAGAGTGAGGGAGGGGGAGTGGTTATCACCTGAGGAGAAGAAAGGGACCAGCCCCCCTGCTTCTAGTCGACAACATTAAGGTAATTCAGAAATAAAGTTAATTTTGAGAGAAATATAGGTCATAGACACATAAAAATGATATGCACATGATCAGGATGAGATACTGAGCAACATATAACAGTTTTTTTTTTTGGGTGATCTGACAGGTACGCTTTAAAGGAATACTCCGGCAACAATTAACTTTTCCCCTATCCACAGGATAGGGGATAAGAAGCTCAATGCAGAAGGTCCGACCACTGGGGCCACCCACGATCTCCAGGGCGGGATCCTGGCGCTCTCAGTGAGGAGAGGGGGTCATCTAGTAGACGGTAGATGACATGTGCTCCATTAATTTCTAATGATGCCCGAGAGCTGTACTTGGGTCTTTTTGGTGCCCCCATTTCTATGGGAAATGGAGAGAGCGTGTGCCAGGTGCATTATGCGCTCCTCACTGAGTGCCGGGTCCCGTCCCGGTGATCGCAAGGGACCCCAGCTATTTACCTAGCATAGAGTGGCTGCAGAGACCTTGTCTTCCTTCACACGTTACTCCATGGTTGTACTTGGATTGGAGAACAACCGCTCATGGTAAGCGCAATTCACACAGATTTAGAAAGAAAGCAGCTGTTCTTTAGAGCCTGGATAACCCCTTTAAAATACCCATAAACAATAGGCAACAGTCGGTTGAACGCAAAGATTTTTACACGATCAGCCCCGTACTCTACCCCTACAGATTATGTTGGGTAAAAAAAGGATTAAGTATATTGACGTTCAACACTATATCCTTCAGTTCTCCCAAGAGATAACCTGTAACCTAAGCTGTCTGGCAGTGGCTTTCTGTCCTTTTTACATGAACAAATTGGGGGTGCTTGTGTATGGGGCAAACAAAATTAACAGCTGTCAGCAAAATGAAGGTGTACATTTATATACAGGGTGGGCCATTTATATGGATACACCTTAATAAAATGGGAATGGTTGGTGATATTAACTTCCTGTTTGTGGCACACTAGTATATGTGAGGGGGTGAACTTTTTAAGATGGGTGGCGACCATGGCGGCCATTTTAAAGTTGGCCATTTTGAATCCAACTTTAGTATTTTCAATAGGAAGATGGTCATGTGACACATCAAACTTATTGGGAATTTCACAAGAAAAACAATGATGTACTTGGTTTTAACGTAACTTTGTTTTCGGGGTCTCAAATGCGTAGCATACCTACCTAAACCTAACCACATAATCATACTAGCTAACAGACAGTCTGAGTTGTGCCATGTACTGTCGCGTGTATGTATACCTGAATAAATAGAGGGCAAAACTTCAATATTTAAAACAAAACGCTTTATTAAACAAACCACTACCTAAGGATTTAATGCGAATATGTATGATCAACAAATGACGTAGTGGTGAGTGCGGCCCCAATGACAGTGGCCGACCCCCACTAGCTCCTAGACGTGCGAAAGGAAAGCTTGCAACACTCGAACTGGGCACCACTAGTGGGGGTAGGAAAATACGATACGAAACAAGCTGACCGGGCAATGATGTTTGCAGCTATACGATTTGGACGCGTGATTATCTGTATACCCACAACCTGATAACATTCGACCTTGCACCTGTATGTGAATTCCCCAGGCCCTAGAAGCCATAATCACCTGAGAATAGAGCGGCCTTTAACGTTAAGCTGACCTGACAACCACATCGAGAATTATGAGGCGTCTGCTAACCGTCTAACCAGGCCAGCCGTCAAGGCTTGATGGCTAGAGGGTTCTCTAACCTCCATTTTTAAATGCTTTACAGAGCAGCTCCGCTGGCATGAGACGTGTCCAAAGACGCCTTGTCAGGCGAGATAACGCGACATGGTACTGGAGGCCAGATATACCTTGATAGTATGAGCTAAATGCAGCAAATAGTGGCCAAACCCAACCAATGCAAGTAGGAATGAAAATTATATCTAAACTGGACCAACCAAGCCCGTATCCACAATCCCAAGTGCTAAACATGAAAACCCGGATGACTACCTAGTCGTCAACCTAAAGCCGTGTTAGATTGTAAGTAAACCGGCCTGTGGACGTGACAGGCAATGAAACCACTTATGCAACAGGCAAGATCGTGAAACTCAACCAATATCATCGACAACCTGAAGCCGAGACAGACGAAACGTCAACAGAAATCAAGCGGTTTCCTTGAATACATGTCCCAAATGCTAAATAAACATGCGCAAAACGTATAAAGACATCGTTGTCAACCCTAAGTCGTGTCGGGTAATGACTGAATCAACCTGTGGACGTGACAGGTCTAGCCGAAAATGGAAGACTCCACTAAACACATAATTAAAATTATCACTATCAACTTGAAGCCGAGACCACTCATAACCACGAAGTGACCTATTTTTGGGGAATAAACTATATGTCTCTAGCCTGACCCAACTACTAACTAAACGCAATCGTATGTAATCACATTGTCGCCAACCTGAAGACGTGCCAGGTTGTATCCGCACCGACATGTAGACTGATCAATCCGAAACTGAAAACCTCAACAAAAGTAACGAATGTACCTAACAAACATATCAGCAATTACCGAGTATCAACGCTATAAGCATATGCCTACAATAACTCCTTGACACATATGCAGAACATGGCAACATGAACGTGAGCCCGGCATATCTAACCAGACCTTGTGTACATCAAGAACACTAAGACCACTTATCCAAAAACAGACACCATGACCGTGAACACCGACCAAACTATATGAGCGCCTGTACCGCACAAACTATATGAACGTGAGGCTAGAATGAGCTGCATGAGCGAGCATATGCACTGAACAAATTATGTGAACACCTACCCAGTATCATGCATATGCCCAGTACAAACTGTATGACTGCATGACACCCTGATGCGTGATGCTATACATGAATACCTACAAACGCTGTCTACCCCACTGCACCATGTCTATGAAACACTACTTTTACAAACCAAGCTGTCAGAATGTGTGGTCAGAGGAGATTATCAACATGTATGCCCCTGAGAAACTAAGACTGAATGCACCGATCCCACAATCTGAACGAATGGCCAAACACTAGGTGTATACCCTGAACGAAGTATGTGACTATGTACAGCACAAACTATATGGGCAGAACGCACTATGACAGAGTGGCCTGAATAAGTATCTGATAGTGTAGCCTGAATAAACTAAATGAGTGTATGACCTGAACAACTTAAATGCGCTCAGCACAGACTATGCACGTGTGGTCAAAACCAAACCATACAACTTGGATGAGTATATGCCCCGAGCAATTTAAAAGCACAAACAAAATACAAGCACGTATGTCCAGGACAGACTGCCTAACTACAATACAGAAATTTAGGTGCACTACTGTGGTAGATGTATACAATGACATTGGCTAATCCCTCAACACTGATGTTAAAATGGAGACATTCGCCAGTGTATCCTTATATTAAGGACACACCAGAGCCCGCACACCAACGCCAAGGTTTCTCAGATGGCACGGGACCTAACGCTAACCTACCTGTGCGTGAAAAGCAAAAACCAGGGGCCAGTGGGCAATTACAGCAGCACTAGGCCGACATGCAGCCTGCTCCCAGTTCCCTCCAGCGTGACTGAGCACACAAACAATGGGAGGAGGGAGAGAGGCTACAAGCCCCACCCAAGTTGGCTGATATAGGTGCATGGCCTCACAGGTGCAACCCTAATGCTGCCTGGAAAATGTTCAAGGCGCATTAACATATGGAGTTTACACACCTCCACGTATAAATTTTCAAACCACAACAAAAAACGTGGTCTCAAAAGGCTGGAGGTGCTCAACCCCAAATGCGGTTGTGCATTTATACTGGGGGAGCAGATCCTGCCCTTGTAGTCCGTTGCTAGGGGCGATCCCCAGCATAAAAATGCATACAATGGAGGATGCCTGCAGTGGACTACAAGTGCCACAATAGAATCCTACACCAGATAAACGGTGTGGATGTGTAACAATTAGAATAATACAATACAGAAATTTAGGTGCACTACTGTGGTAGATGTATACAATGACATTGGCTAATCCCTCAACACTGATGTTAAAATTGAGACATTCGCCAGACTGCCTAACTAATATGCGCATGGAACAAATTGTGAACATATCACCAGATTAATTTATGACTGCAAGCATGGAACCAAATTGCCTGAGCTTAACCAGGGAACAACTAAGTGAGTGTAAGCACAGGACTATATGAGCATGTGCACCTGACAACAATATGAGAATATCAGGACCAAATGTGAGCTCGTGCCTAGGACTGACTAAGTGTGTGTATGCCGAGAACAAACTATGAATGCACAGGATACCTCTATTACCGAGTAAGCGGAATAAACTGTAAGTGCAAATGAACTACGAATGTGCCGAGAACAAGTAATGCTCATATGTTCTACTATACCGGACAAAGTTGATGAACCTATCCTCAGTATGACTATGTACTCGCATGCGAAAACAAAGTGTATGTGCGTAAGCCCAGAACAAACTAGATAAGCGTCCGCCCAAAACAACTTGATGAACGTATGCACGTACAAACTATATGCACGCATGACCTAATTATATGACCACATACTCATGCACATAACACTCTCCATGCTGTACTAGCATGTGCGGCATAATGCTACGAACGTGCGAACTGCACAACACCAAGAGCGCATTTCCATCCTAAATACCACCAGTGCATGCTCAGCATACATGCTACCAGTGCATATACAGCATGAACGCTACAAGCACGCACACAGTATTAATGCTATGAGTGTATGCACAATACAACCCTACAAGTGTACGTACCGTATAGCGACTGCACAGCATAAATGCTAACCCCGTATGTATATATAATTGCTACGAGCAGATGCACAGTATGAATATTATGGCTACATGTGCAATACCACCAGCGTGCCATGCAGCAACACTGCTACTGCACAATGGCTAAGTGCACGTGGAAGAATAAACATGACATGCCCCTCCTATAAGAGGAGGGACGTGTCGAAACCCAATAAATAAGAGCAAATATGTGTGTTGTGACCGTATGCATGGGACCGATTATAGGAGCGTGACCAATTATTTGGAGCGGGTGCTCACGACAACTAAATGACCGTATGCGTGGAATGTTATATGAGCGTTGCACCGCATAACTATATGATTGAATGTATAGAATTACTATAATAGCGAGTGCATTGAACCACTATATGACCATGTGTAGAATATATTATAGGGACATGGCACGGAACTATATAATTGTACAGTATAATGTACAGTATAATGCTACGCCCCCACAAAGGCTATGACCGTGTGTACAGTCTGAATGCTACGACCGTGTGTACAGTACAAAGGCTATGACCGTGTGTACAGTCTGAATGCTACGACTGTGTCTACAGTACAAAGGCTACGACCGTGTGTACCGCACGGCAGCTGTGATTGTGTGCACAGCAAAACCCACTGTGATTTAAGATTAACCTAACCTACCTGCATGACCAAAAGCAAATACCGCTTAATTTTTTTTTTTTTTTTTTTAACTACAGAGAGGAACCAAATGTGAATACCCTGAATTACCGTAGAAACATCCCATGTTAACCTTGTGAAGACACTGTAACGGGCTACGAGGGAGTGAAATATATGACCAAACACACTCCTGCCCTGACATGGACATGCGACAGGGGCCTGAACGAGTCCTGCCCCTGGAGTGTGCTGAAGTCCCGGTGTCAACCTTTCAGACGTGCCGTAAGCAAGCCGGATGCATACCATTGCTGCCCAGGACCTCAGACCCTCACCCCCAAACAGAATTCCACTTATCTCACAGTTTGCCCTAGTACCAACTGAGCCGCTATTCTTGCGGTGCCGTGACACATGCGCCCTTGAGGTCTCCGTAGCCGCGTGGGATGGCCACTGTGGAGTGAGCTTACAACATGCAACATCGAAAATAACCCCCAGGGCTGGGCTGAAAATAGGTTTCCCCAAGCTCCGGCTTACCTCCAGAGCTAGTGAACCTGCTAACCTCCATCAGCCCCAGCCACCTACCCAACACCGCTCCACGCACGGAAGAAGATGCGGTCAGCTGCCTTGCCGGTCAGCTGATCAGTGTCACGTGAAGAACGCGCGGCGTCTACACACCGTGCCGCATTGCCGCGGCCTCGTGCCGCGCCCGCGTAGTGGCCCCGCGTAACCTCGCCACTACTAAACGAGCCCCCAAAAAGTATAATGACCAGGGCTGAACTGACTGAGGCCCCCCGATGCTGCGGCTTACCTCCGAAACGAGGAGGACGCTGCCGCATGCCTCGCACGCCTCAGCCAGTCCCAGCCACTTACCCACACCACCTCCCAGCGAACTTCCGGTCAGCTGACCCGACAGTCAGCTGATCATGAATGACGTGAAGAACCCACAGCGTATCGTGCTAGTGACAGCGCGGGTTCTTATAGTGATAACCCCGCCCCCTCTCACAAATCCAGGCAAACAAGTTAGCCTTCTCACTTATTCTTTCATGAGTTATTTACAAGTTATTGACCACTTATAAAATGTGTTCAATGTGCTGCCCATTGTGTTGGATTGTCAATGCAATCCTCTTCTCCCACTCTTCACACACTGATAGCAACACCGCAGGAGAAATGCTAGCACAGGCTTCCAGTATCCGTAGTTTCAGGTGCTGCACATCTCGTATCTTCACAGCATAGACAATTGCCTTCAGATGACCCCAAAGATAAAAGTCTAAGGGGGTCAGATCAGGAGACCTTGGGGGGGGGGGCATTCAACTGGCCCACGATGACCAATCCACTTTCCAGGAAACTGTTCATCTAGGAATGCTCGGACCTTGGATGGTGCACCACCACATTATGGGTGTCAGTTACGAGCATTCCTAGATGAACAGTTTCCTGTATGAACTGTTATTAGACTTTCGTGAACCTGTAACGTTCCTATAATTAGCTTGCAGGTTTACTTTTTTTTTTTTCTTTTTTTATTACTTTTTCCAGACTTTTCCAAGTTTTCTATGTCTTTCTATTCAATAATGCAGCCTATGTGGTTTAACTGAAACGTATAAAGTCCCAGTGTATAAGGGCTGCCACCTTGCATCTCAACACAATCAGAAGTTTTTAGTGGTACCATTTTTGTATTGATCTGACTTTTTGATCGCTTTTTGATCATTTTTTCATGATATAGAAAGTGACCAAAAATACGCTATTTTGAACTTTGGAATTTTTTGCGTGTACGCCATTGACCGTGCGGTTTAATTAACAATATTTTTATAATTCGTATATTTCCACACGCAGCAATATCACATGTTTATTTTTATTTACACTTTTTTTTTTTAAATGGGAAAAGAGGGGGGGGGGGTGATTCAAACTTTTATTAGGGAAGAAGTTAAATGATCTTTATTAACTTTTTTTTTTGCACTTTTTTTTGCAGTGTTACAGCTCCCATAGGGGGCTATAACACTGCGCACACACTGATCTTTTACATTGATCAATGGTTTCTCATAGGAAACCATTGATCAATGATTCTTCTGCTTGACTGCTCATGCCTGGATCTCAGGCACTGAGCAGTTATTCGGCGATCGGACACCAGGAGGTAGGTAAAGAGACCCTCCTCGTGTCCTACAGTTGTTGGGGTTGCCGCGATTTCGCCAGCCCCTACTGGCGGGGCGTACTTGACATTTTGCGGACGAAGGCAGTCACGCTGGGTCTGCTGTGTCCAGAGTGTGGTTTGAATCTCCCGCCATTTCGGAGCTCCAGGGGCTCAGCTGTCAATGTAAACAGTGCGGCTGGTTCAGGCAGCTGCACAGAACAGTAGGTGGAAGTTACGAGTGCAGGTACTATGGTTTAGGGGCTGGGGACGGTCTCAGTTGGCATTCCAAGTGAGCAGATGCCTGCACTGTCCTGTTCAAAGCTCCCTTGCCTGCCGGGCACATGGCAGTGATCGCTCTGTGGCCCCATCCCGTGGAGCTGGGCACTTCCCTAATGCTTAGCTGCAGTATAGTTCACGCCGGGCATCGCTGCCTCAGGGCAGGATGCCTAGCTACAGCCATCCGTGGTAGCATGCTCCAGCATCAAGATGTTGCTAGCGTGGGAGCAATCAGCAAGGTAATATTGTGGTGTCCCCTCTTCTCCCCACAGCATGGCCACCTGCCTCCCGTCCTTTGCGAGGTCCTGTGCTTGGTCTACAGGGCCTTAGCAGGAAGTGCTGGATGCTAATAGGTTTGTTACGCTGATAGTTGCATTAAAAATAAATACATTTTAAAAATCTAGCGAACAGGAGCAGTCATAGATTCAGAAGGGCCCTCACTGTTGGGTGCTGTCAGGTTTCATGGGCACATTATAAGATGTTATAATAATTATTGTCACGTTTTTTGTGTATTTTTCCAAACGGCACATTGGTGTAGGTCTACATATGTGCTTGTTCTGTTATGTGTCTAAGAGCTTGCTGGCATAGTATACCAAGAGCGGATGTTTTGCAACCATACCATGTATCAATCATACAGAGCATCTTACCATTAGTATATCCTTCATACATTTTACTATCGTTCTCACTTGCATGCATCCTTTAGCATATTATGCACTCATTCACCACAATATACATTTCATCATGCATAGGTTTCTATAAGTACACGTTGCATCCGGTTATTAATCTTACCATGCAGAGGTTCTGTGTGCAATTTTCCCGTGGCACTTATGCTATGCATTCATTCATGTATTTCTGGGCATTTCTGCCCTTTCGCTTAGAGCATTTATACTGTGCTTTCACTCATTGCATTATACCGTGTATTCACACTCAGCATTTATTTGGTCCATTTATTGTGTGTGCATTCATAGCATTTATACCACATTTTCCATGCATTCATACTGTTATAATGAAGGGGGCAACTGACGTACACTATGACAGTTTTATCACTCACACTCCACTACACAGTGGTACCTTTCATAAGTTTTGTTCAGCTGTGTCAATCACACAACAAGATATGGCTGCGCCGTGCGCTTTAACATAGTTGTACATGCACATGCTGTAATAGTCAGGTCACGCATACACCACAATATACTTGTTCCACATACAGGTGCATAAATAAAAAAATAAAAACTGTTCACACGCTTATGGCTTCATACTGTGTACACGCTCATGGCTATCATACTGTTCACACACAAACGGCATTCATACTGTTCACACGCATATTAATACACTCATGGCAATTATACTGTTCACACGTTCATAGTATTTTACTGTTTCTACACGAATGGCATTGATCCGTTTCTTTGCTCTGGACATTCATACTGTGCATACGCTCATGAAATTCACACTGTTTCCTTGTCACTCATGGTTTTATACTGTTTATATGCTTGTGGCATTTATACTATTCATATGCTCATGGCATTTATACCGGTTATTCGCTCATGGCATTTTAATGTTCATACGCGTATGGCATTTATGCTAGTCAGATGCTCATGGAATTTATACCGATTCATACACTCATAATATTCATACTGTGCATACGTTCATGACATTCATTCTCTTCATATGCTCATGGCATTCATACACTTCATATGCTCATGGCATTCATACTCTTCATATGATCATGGTATTCATACTCTTTATACGCTCATGGCATTCATACTCTTCATACGCTCATGGCATGTATACTGTTGATACTGTTGATACGCTCATGGTATTTACATTGTTTATACGCTCTTTTATTATATGCTTACGGTATATATGCTGCTCATACAGTCATGGCATTAATGTTCATCGCTCATAGCCTTATACTGTTCATAGCATTATTACTGTTCATACACTCATAGCATTTATACGCTCATACTGTTCATATGCTCATGGTATCTATACTGTTCATAAGCTTATGGCATTTATACTGTTAGTATGCTCATGGCATTAATACTGTTCATACGCTCTCATTATTCAGACATTCTTAGCACTTATGCTGCACATGCACTCTTGAAAAAAAAAATAAACTGTACGTGCACTATTGCATTTGTGCTGTGCATGGGCATAGTGTTTAATGTACATAGTGATTGGCATCTATGCTGTGCATAAATGCACATCGTTTATACTGTACATATGCTTATAGCATTCATGCAGCTCATGTGGTTATCGTTCTATGCTAAGTATTTATACTGCACATACGACCACAGCTGTGATAGGGTACTTTTGCTTGTATTGTTTAAACGGTATTAGCTTACATCATTTACGGTACTTTCAAGCATATTGGTACATAAGCTCATGGCTTTATATGGTACATACGCCCATAGCATTCATACTGTATGCATACTGTACATACCTGCTTAGATTTTGGTTCTGGCTTTGGATTCATAAGATTTATAATACTGTTTTGTGAGTATTGATATCATTCATGTTCTTTCACTGTGCAGTCATAAACAACATGTATGCTGGACATAGTTTTTAGCTTCCATATCAGTAATACGTCCATGACTATTTACGGTGCATAGATAGGTTACATAATGACTTCGAGGCGAGCATACTTTCGATAGGTTCATAACATCTATATGTTAGATAGCACGCCTACAATGTGATAGCCGTTACCCCATGCACACGTTAGACATTTTGAAGTCATGCATATGTTTCCAGTTGTGTTACTATGTCTGTTAGTTTCAGCGGAAGTTCCGGCTATTTATTTCTACAACTGATATGTTACATTTACTGACAATACAATTTGTATCACGTACACCACCTAGTCAGTCTCACTCATTTGTTAGCTTTTGGATCAGCTTGTCATGTCACACTCAGCCTCTACCTTACAATCTTTGCCATAGGTAAGTACCAACCTTGTAGTTGTTGGCATCATGGTATTCGTCATGCCTGCCAGGTCTGCAGGGGCAAAAACTGCATAGTCACTGTTACTGACAAGTTTTCAGAAAAGTTACATCACGTCACATAACAGGTGGTATACCCGTTATACTTGTCTCGTCTGCAGGGGGATGCACTGAGTAGTTACTGACACGTCTTCAGAGCAACAACATCAAGATACATAGGTGGTTGTATACCCGTCATACCTGCCACATCCGCAGGGGGATGCACTGTGCAGTTGTTGTTACTGACACATCTTTAGAGCAACAATATCATACCACTTAGGTGGTTGTATACCTTTCATACTGCCACGTCTGCAGGCTTGATGGTTATCCAAAGACCTGTCACCTCTATAGGCTCGATGGTTATGAAAAGACCTGTCATGTCTAGGACCTCCGCAACTTTCAAGTACGTTTACTAGGCCAAAGCCTTGCGGCCTCGGCCTATACCAAAGCTGTTATACTTCAATAATTCCCCAGTACTCTCCGCAAGATCACTGGACCTAAATGCACCCCTAAATCCAGCTGATCTACGCTAAAGAATCTTCTAAAAGCTAAATTTAGCTTATCTGATCCCAACCAACTGTCAATCGCTGATCAACTAGAAATAGACTCTGTTATCTGGACTGTTATTGCTATTGCCTGCTTCAGAAAATCTTCAGTAAAAGTTCCTGCAAGTTTTCTGTTAAACAGTGGTTGTGGACAATCCATTTATTTCGCACTCACCTATCGATCTTGGGAAGGGTGGCGATAGGCCCTAGCAACATTACAGTATTTAAGCCTCACCCTGGCGTCACGAGTGACAAGGGTTAACAGCGCCCTTTATTATCCAGAACAGCAACACCGCAACTACTCTACACCCCCCAAGGCGTACCACGAAGCGACCTGTCATGTCTACAGGCACAATGGTTATGAAAAGACCTGTCACATCTACAGGCATGATTGTTACAGAAAGACTTGTCACATCTACAGGCGTGATGGCGATGAAGAGATCGATCACTCGATGCGGGACATCACTCCTGGGACCAGTTTTGAGTCGAAAGCTTGGCAGTTTAAGGTATGGTTTCAGTTTCCAGGTAAGGGGCTTAGTCGAGTGTACAGGGTGGGACATTTATATGGATATTCCTTAATAAAATGTGAATGGTTGGTGATATTAACTTCCTGTTTGTGGCACATTAGTATATGTGAGGGGGAAACTTTTCAAGATGGGTGGTGACCATGGCGGCCATTTTGAATCCAACTTTTGTTTTTTCAATAGGAAGAGGGTCCTGTGACATCAAAATTATTGGGAATTTCACAAGAAAAACAATGATGTGCTTGGTTTTAACGTAACTTTATTCTTTCGTGAGTTATTTACAAGTTTCTGACCACTTATAAAATGTGTTCAATGTGCTGCCGATTGTGTTGGATTGTCAATGCAACCCTCTCCTCTCACTCTTCACACACTGATAGCAACACCGCAGGAGAAATGCTAGCACAGGCTTCCAGTATCCTTAGTTTCAGGTGCTGCACATCTCGTATCTTCACAGCATAGACAATTGACTTCAGATGTCTAAGGGGGTTAGATCGGGAGAACTTGGGGGCCATTCAACTGGCCCACGACGACCAATCCACTTTCCAGGGAACTTTATCTAGGAATGCTCGGACCTGACACCCATAATGTGGTGGTGCACCATCTTGCTGGAAAAACTCAGGGAACATGCCAGCTTCAGTGCATAAAGAGGGAAACACATAATCATGTAGCAATTTCGCATATCCAGTGGCATTGAGGTTTCCATTGATGAAGAATGGCCCCACTATCTTTGCACCCCATATACCACACCATACCATCAATTTTTGTGTTCCAACAGTCTTGGAGGGATCTATCCAATGTGGGTTAGTGTCAGACCAATAGCGGTGGTTTTGTTTGTTAACTTCACCATTCACATAAAAGTTTGCTTCATCAGTGAACAAAATCTTGTGTAAAGTGAAGGTCCTGTTCCAATTTTTGTTTTGCCCATTCTGCAAATTCAGTGCGACGATCTGGCTCATCCTCATTGAGATACTGCAGTAGCTGGAGTTTGTAAGGGTGCCATTTGTGAGTAGCTAATATCCGCCGAAGGGATGTTCGACTAATGCCATTCTCCAGTGACATGAGGCGAGTGCTACGCTGTGGGCTCTTGCTGAATGAAGCTAGGACAGCAACTGATGTTTCTTCATTAGTGACAGATTTCATGCGTCCACATTTTGGCAAATCCAACACAACCAGTTTCACGAAACTTAGCAAGCAGTTTGCTAACTGTAGCATGGGAAATGGGTGGTCTCGTAGGGTGTCTTGCATTGAAATCTGCTGCAATGACCCAGTTACTGCGTTCACCAGACAACAACACAATTTCTATCCGCTCCTCACGTGTTAACCTCGACAACATGTCAATGGCTGTAAACAAAGGGAAACTTGTAAATAACTCCTGAAAGAATACAGTTACATTAAAACCAAGCACAACATTGTTTTTCTTGTGAAATTCCCAATAAGTTTGATGTGTCACATGACCCTCTTCCTATTGAAAAAACTAAAGTTGGATTCAAAATGGCCGACTTCAAAATGGCTGCCATGGTCACCACCCATCTTGAAAAGTTTCCCCCCTTACATATACTAATGTTCCACAAAGGAGAAGTTAATATCACCAACCATTCCCATTTTATTAAGGTGTATCCATATAAATGGCCCACCCTATAGTTTGATTTACAGGTGATATGGCGCCACAAGGTTATTATCACCAATGATCTGTCATGTAGTTTTGTTATTGTGTGTCATTTTGCTAACCGTTAATTTTTGTCTCTTAATAGCAGGGACTTGGATAGCTTCATGTTATGCCTGACAGGTATATATCGGTTTCACTTGACTATGGTAAAGATGCATATATCAGCTAGCGTGTCAGCCTGGTCCTGTTTCAGTGCCGTTTCGTTTCTTTCAGAGTGGGCATGACCACCATAGCTCCTTGGTACTAGGCATCGATTACTAGGATAGCAAATTTGTAGATTTTACTTTTCTTCCTCTCAAGTTAGAATGTAAATATGGGGTTTGTGTTAGTTTTGTGGTATTGCTCAATGGTTATGAATTCTGTCATTTATACTACTAGGTTAACTTTTTGCCCTCTAAAGGCATGCCTTTTAACCCCTTGGGGATGGAGGGTTTTCCTGTTTTTTGCACTTTCGTATTTTCCTCCTTATCCTTTAAAAATCATAACGTTTTCAATTTTGCACCTAAAAATCCATATGATGGCTTAATTTTTGCGCCACCAATTCTACCTTGCAGTGACATCAGTCATTTTAACCAAACATCTACGGTGAAATGGAAAAAGAAATCATTGTAGGGAAAAATTGAAGAAAAAAAATGCCATTTTGTAACTTTTGGAGGCTTCGGTTTCTACGCAGTAAATTTTTAGGTAAAAAATGACACCTTATCTTTATTCTGTAGGTCCATACGATTAAAATGATACCCTAATTATATAGGTTTGATTTTGTCGTGCTTCTGGAAAAAATCATAACTACATGCAGGAAAATTTATACTTCAAAATAGTCATCTTCTGACCCCTATAATTAAATTTTTCTGTGTACGGGGTGGTATGAGGGCTCATTTTTTGTCCCGTGATCAGAAGTTTTTAGCTGTAACATATTTGTATTGATCGGACCTTTGTATTGATCGAATCACTTTTTATTCATTTTTTCATGATATAAAAAGTGACCAAAAATACGCTATTTTGGAATTTTTTTGCGCGTACACTGTTGATCGGATCACTTTTTATTCATTTTTTCCATGATATAAAAAGTTACCAAAAAAAAAGCTATTTTGGAATTTTTTTGCGCGTACGCTGTTGAACGTGCGGTTTACTTAAGGATATATTTTTATAATTCGGACATTTCCGCATGCTGCAATACCACATATGTATATTTTTATTTACACAGGTTTTTTTTTAAATGGGAAAAGGGGGGTGATTCAAACTTTTATTAGGGAAGGGGTTAAATGATCTTTATTCACTTTTTATTTTAACTTTTTTTTTGCAGTGTTCTAGCTCCCATAGGGGGCTATAACACTGCACACACTGATCTTTTAAATTGATCAATGGTTTCTCATAGGAAACCATTGATCAATGATTCTGCCGCTTGACTGCTCATGCCTGGATCTCAGGCACTGAGCAGTCATTCGGTGATCGGACAGCGAGGAGGAAGATAGGGACCCTCCTGCTGTCCTGTAAGCTGTTCGGGATGCCGCTGCAATCCCGAACAGCTCCCTGAGCTAACCGGCAATGTCTTACTTTCACTTTAGACGCAGCATTCAACTTTGATTGCCGCGTCTAAAGGATTAATAGCGTACAGCACCGCGATCAGTGCCGCGCGCTATTAGCAACGGGCCCTGAACGCCGTGGCCCTGCATTATAGAAAGGGAGTGGGTGGAGGATGTATAGGTACGCCCTCCGTCCCCAACAGGTTAATGTTTTTCTTACAGGTATGTATGTATCATTGTAATCAGGAGGGTGAAGTTCCGAACACAAGTGTTAAGCCTATCAGGCTGTATTTGTGCGAGGGGCGTGAGTATCTTCCGACCCTTGCACTTCTAGGTGGGGCATTAAGGAATTCTGTGTAGGAGGCGGGGTTATATACTGGCGGGGCATACATGGCGTTTTGTGGACCACTCTCAACCCTCCCTTTTTTTAATTTATCCATTACAGGGTATGCACTCTAAAGGCGTGCCCTCCATCACGGTTATGTGCACAAACCTGACCGCTTTAAGTTTAATATTTTTCTTACAGATATGTATGTATGTACCATTGTAATTACGAGCACGAGTGTGAAGCCCGAGCACAAATATATTTTTATATATTAGCAGAGTACCCCACATTGCCTGGTGTTCCTACCTAAACCTTGTGGGAAAGCAACAATGACACTCTTCCTCATATTCCAACCTCTGCACTAACTATTCTCTGTAGATCGAAAAGAAAGGTTGGTTACAGCTCAACACTTAGTCTTAAGCTTGCTTGGAGTCTTATCCGAGGTGCACGGTAATCATTAAGAGAAGGGAAATCCAACCTGGAGAAAGTTCAGCACTCAAGGATAATATTGATATCGTTTTTTTTAGGGCCGATACCAATAATCTGTGGAGATTAGGGCCGATAATTTATACCGATATTCCGGTATAAGTTATAGGCTATTTAACAACCCCCCCCCCCCCCACCCCGCGCAACACCGCTGCAGATCACTGATTTAAAGCGGGCGCTTTAAATTAATGAACTGCAGCGGCTTTTGCGGTACCAGAAACCGCCGCCGCCGCCACCTGCTTCTCTACTCCTGCCTGTCTGGGGGTCCTCCTGAGTCCTATCACTGCCACCATGGCCGCCCCCCCCCCCCAAAACCGAGCCGCACCCCCCACCGCACCGCCCCCATCCCGGTTTTATAATTACCCGTTTCCCGGGGTCCACGCTACATCTGGCTCCGGTGGCATTCTCCTGAGCTGTGACTGTGCGCACTGACGGGGACGTCGCGTTGAGGACGTCACTCGTCAATGCACAGCGTAACACAGGACGCAGCAGGAGCCAGAAGTAGCGTGGACCCTGGCCCCCGGGAACAGGTAATTATAAAACCAGGGATGGGGGAGGCAATGGGGCCGAGGCTGTGCGGTCGGGGTGCGGGACGGTGCCATTTGTGTTCACGGTGCGGTGGGTGGTGCGGCGCGGTGGGGGCGAAGCATTATCGGATTATCGGCAAGGTAATTGCAGATACCGATAACGCCCAAAATCGTAAATATCGGCCGATAATATCGGCAAAACCGATAATCGGTTAAAAAGTCCATAGGACTAACATACAATGTATACATTGTATGCTAGTCCTATGGCCATTTTAAGACGTTTTCAAAAAAACTGGATATGTTTTAATATTATCCTAGAGTGCTGGACTTTCTCCAGGTTGGAGTTCCCTTCTCTTACTAACTATTCTCTGTACCAGTCTGGTGGACAGTCCTGGGCAATTTCTGCAGTCAGAGAGTAAGGTGATTAGGAGATGTACCTGAAGCTCATAGACTTGTATGAAACTTTAGAAAAAACCCTGACTCTCGAAAGTGGAGGTGGGTTTGGGTTTATTTAACTCTACTATATTTCTAAATGACATATAAGTAACATATGTACCAAGTTTTTTTGAAATATCTCCAGCTATTTGAAAGTGATCCTAGAGAATATATACAGTCATGGCCGTAAATGTTGGCACCCCTGAAATTTTTTAAGAAAATGAAGTATTTCGAACAGAAAGGGATTGTAGTAACACATGTTTTGCCATACACATGTTTACTTTCTTTGTGTGTATTGGAACTAAACGAAAAAAGGGAGGAAAAAAAGCTAATTGGACATAATGTCACACCAAACTCCAAAAATGGGCTGGATAAAATTATTGGCACGCTTAACTTAATATTTGGTTGCACACCCTTTGGAAAAAAAAATAACTGAAATCAGACACTTCCCATAACCATCAATAAACTTCTTACACCTCTCAGCCAGAATGTTGGACCACTCTTCCCTTGCAAACTGCTCCAGGTCTCTCTTATTGGAAAGCGCCTTTTCCCAAAAGCAATTCTAAGATCTCTCCACAGGTGTTCAATGGGATTTAGATCTGGACTCATTTCTGGCCACTTCAGAACTCTCCAGCGCTTTGTTGCCATCAATTTCTGGGTGCTTTTTGACATATGTTTGGGGTCATTTTCCTGCTGGAAGACCCAAGATCTTGGATGCAATCCCAGCTTTATGACACTGGGCTGTACAGTGCGACCCAAAATCCATTGGTTATCCTCAGATTTCATGATTCCTTGCACACATTCAAGGCACCCAGTGCAGGAGGTAGCAAAACAACCCCAAAACATCTTTGAACCTCCATCATATTTCACTGTAGGTACTGTGTTCTTTTCTTTGTAGGCCTCATTCCGTTTTCAGTAAACAGTAGAATGATGTGCTTTACCAAAAAGCTCTATCTTGGTCTCATCTGTCCACAAGACGTTTTCCAAGATGGATTTTGCCTTACTCAAGTTCATTTTGGTAAAATGTGGTCTTGCTTTTTAATGTCTCTATGTCAGCAGTGGGGTCCTCCTGGGTCTCCTGCCATAGCGTTTCATTTCATTTAAATGTCGACGGATAGTTCGCGCTGACACTGATGCCTGCAGGACAGCTTGAATATCTTTGAAACTTGTTTGGGGCTGCTTATCCAACATTCGGACTATCCTGCATTGACACCTTTCATCAATTTTTCTCTTTTGTCCACGTCCAGGGAGATTAGCTACAGTGCCATGGGTTGCAAACTTCTTGATAATGTTGCGCACTGTGGACAAAGGAAAATCTAGATCTCTGGAGATGGACTTGTAATTTTTAGAGTGTTTATATTTTTCCACAATTTTGGTTCTCAAGTCCTCAGACAGTTCTCTTCTCCTCTTTCTGTTGTCCATGCTTAGTGTTGCACACACAAACACACAATTCAAATACTAAGTGAACTTCTCTCCTTTTTACCTGCTTTCAAGTGTGATTTTTATATTGCCCACACCTGTTACTTGCCCCAGTTGAGTTTAAAGGAGCATCACATGCTTGAAACAATCTTATTTTTCCACAATTTTGAAAGGGTGCCAATAATTTTGTCCAGACCATTTTTGGAGTTTGGTGTGACATTATGTCCAATTAGTTTTTTTTCCTCCTTTTTTGGTTTAGTTCCAATACACATGAAGGGAATAAACATGTGTATAGCAAAACATGTGTTACTGCAATCCTTTTCTGGGAGAAATACTTCATTTTCAAGAAACATTTCAGGGGTGCCAACATTTACGCCATGACTGTGTATATATGTGTATAGGGAGATTGTAGAGCCAAATAGTGGAAAATAGCAGTCTAAGGCTTGTTTTACACTACAAAAATCCTCCGTTTTTAAACATCCTTATGAAGTTCCAACTGAAAACAAGCTGAAAACGGCAGTAACAAAATCCTATACGTCTGTTAGAAAATCCCATTATAGTCTAATTTTTCTAATAGCCGTTTTAACCAGTTATAGTCCGTTATTGATAAAGGCCATTATTTTGTGACGGAGGATAGTACGGAAGAAAATAGTTCATAAACTATTTTCTTCCTTACTATCTTCCATCACAAAGACTATAATGGATTTTCTAACGGACGTATAGGATTTTGTTACTGCCGTTTTCAGCTGGAACTTCATACGGATGTTTAAAAACTGAGGATTTTTGTAGTGTGAAACAGGCAAAAAAATCTTCCCTCTATGTACAAGTGGATAACTACCAGTCACCCAGCAAAACACTTACCAAAAATGTGTTTCTTACAGAGGAAGGTTCAGAGGTTCCTCATAGCCTCCAATGTTTTAATATTTTCATTATTTTTTTCTTTAATAAACAAAACAAAAATGTCCTCCCCATTAAATACCTACACTGCATTATTAGGCCTCCACTCAGTGATCCATGTGTTCCATTGTGTTCTCTAGTCTCAATACCAGAGAGAAGAAGCCTGCGTTCCATCTCACAAGACAGAACATCTGCATGCAGCCTGCGATGTTAAATGTGCCCATAGATCTGAGGAGCGCACAAGCCTAAGAATAGGTTTTAAAGAAGGAATCCGATTGTTTACAATATGTTTTTGCCTTTAATTGCCTGTAATAGCTGGTACAGCAAAGTGCGGCAAACGTGGAGCGGTTACACAGTTCACGCTCAGTCGTAATTCTTGAGGAAAATGTTTACTATCACTTATGAGAAAAGGACTCGGTGCTCATTAAACAGCATGGCTCTCCTCACGCCACAACCGTACTGCTTCAGCATAATCTCAGCTGAAATATCTCCCTTCCTGTAGATATAATTCTCCCATCTAAACAACCACACTATTAAAATTCATTAAATAAACGTGGATATTGGAACAGGGCAATGAACGTCGGAGCATCGGCCCCACTTCTATAGGCACAACACCATTTCTTTTCCAGACGATATAAGTTAGACCTTCAAGAATGTGAGTGTGAATAACTGAATGTTACGGTTAAATATGGCATGCAAAAAATATGCATATGTGCTTTAAAGGAGCACTCCGGGAAGAACCGATACACTGTACTATGCCTAGTTGAGGGCCATGCATGACAAGTCTAAAGTGAGAATCCTTGTGCCATGTACCGCACCCCTCCAGCCCTGCACCATTCAAAAGTGTTTGATCAAAACTATGGCTTTTACATACTTTTTTTCATGCAGATTCCAATGCAGATTTTATATTCAGAATCATATGAAAATTGGATTCCAGTTACATTGTTTTCAATAGGAACCAACGTAGTAGTTAAAAGGGGTACTCTGGAGGAAAAGAAGAGGTTTTCAAATCCAATGGTGCCAGAAAGCTATACAGATTTGTAAATGATTTCTCTTAAAAAATTGTAACCATTCCAGTACTTATCAGCTGCTGTATGCTCCAGTTGTGTTGTCTTTCCAGTCTGACCACACTGCTGTCTGCTGCCACCTCTGTTCGTATAAAGAACTGTCTTGAGCAGGAGAGGTTTGCTATGGGGGTTTGCTCCTGCTCTGGACAGTTCTTGACATGGACAGAGGTGGCAGCAGAGAGCACTGTGGTCAGACTGAGAAGAACTAAACAACTTCCTCTGAAGCATACAGCAGCTGATAGTACTGGAAGGATAAAAATCTGTGTTTCCTGACTGGTGTGCCTCCAGCTGTTGCAAAACTACAACTCACAGCATGCCTGGACAGCCAATGGCTGTCTTTTCATGTTACAACACTGAATAAATGACACTCCAACAATGTAAAGTAGTGAATGCACAGCCTATATAACAGTGTTTAATGTTGTGTCCCCTCAAAGTAACTCCACACACAGACAATAACATCTAAACCTTGGCAACAAAAAATTGTTCACCCATAAGTGAAAATACCTAAAATCGGGACCAATTAGCCATTTTCCCTTCCCGTTGTGTCATGTGACTCATTAGTGTTACAAGTTCTCAGGGGTGAATAGGGAGCAGGTGTCTTAAATATGATGTAATCGCTCTCACACTTTACAATACTGGGCAATGGAAGTTTAACATGGCATCTCATGGCAAAGAACTCTCTGAGAATCTTTAAAAAAAAAAGAATTGTTGCTCAGCATTAAAGGGGTACTCCGCCCCTGGCATCTTATCCCCTATCCAAAGGATAGGGGATAAGATGTTAGATCGCCGCGGTCCCGCTGCTGGGGACCCCAGTGATCACCGCTGCGGCACCCCGCCATCATTACTGCACAGAGCGAGTTCGCTCTGTGCGTAATGACGGGCAATACAGGGGCCGGAGCAGCGTGACGTCATGGCTCCGCCCCTCATGACATCACGGCCCGTCCCCTTAATGCAAGTCTATGGCAGGGGGCGTGATGACCCCCACGCCCCCTCCCATAGACTTGTATTGACGGGGGCGGGCCGTGACATCACGAGGGGCGGAGCCGTGACGTAACGATGCTCTGGACCCTGTATTGCCCGTCATTACGTGCAGAGCGATATCGCTCTGCGCAGTAATGATAGCGGGGTGCTGCAGCAGCGATCCCCGGGGTTCCCAGCAGCGGGACCCTGGCGATCTGACATCTTATCCCCTATCCTTTGGATAGGGGATAAGATGTCTAGGGGCGGAGTACCCCTTGGCCTTTGTTATAAAAATACTGAGTCAACACCCTAAAACTGAGCTGCAGCATGGTGAGAAAGACCATACAGGAGATTTACAGGACAGGTTCTGCTCAGAACAGGCCTTGTCATTGTCCACCCAAGAAGTTGAGTGCTCGTGCTCAGTGTCATATCTACAGGTTGTCTTTAGGATATAGAATTGCCACATATCTTGAAGCGGTGGGGGGTTTAGCCTGTCAGTGCTCAGACCATAGGCCGCACACTGCATCAAATTGTCTGGATGGCTGTCATCCCAGAAGAAAACCTCTTCTTAAGCTGAAAGAGTACCTTTCATCAACAAAAACTTTTGATATATTATAGATTAATGTATGCAAAATAACTTTCCAATTGCATGTTACTAAAAAATATGCTTCTTTCTATTTATTTTTCCACTTTGAAAAAATGACCCATAGGGGTCTCCCTACCAGTCCCGGACGATAAAATATGTTTATCTTTATGACGTTTACATGTTTTTATATAGGAAAAGAGGGTGATTTGTGTGTCTTTTAAACTTTTATAAAAATGTATTTATTTATAAAAAATGTTTTACACTTTATTAGTACCTTAAGGGACTTTTAAGCGGAATCGTTAGATACCTCTTACAGATCAAGAGAGTTCTATTGAACTCCACTGATCTGTATGCTCTGCGATCCATTGATAGAGCCTTGTCCAGCCAGGCTCTATCAATGACAGAGCCACGGACACCAGGGAAGCAGAGGTAAGCCCTCTGGCTACCTGTATAGTGAATCGCTCCCCCGCAGTTCACATAAATATAGCCTGGCAGGTGGATAACACCTTTAAAGGGGTACTCTGATGTAAAACTTTTTCTTTTTTTTTTTATGAACTGGTGCCAGAAAGTTAAACAGATTTGTAAATGACTTCTATTAAAAAATCCTTTTAGTACTTTTTAGCAGTTGTGTGCTACAGAGGAAATTCTTTACTTTTTGAATTTCTTTTTTTGTGCTGTCCACAGTGCTCTCTGCTGACACCTCTGTCCGTGTCAGGAATTGTCCAGAGTAGCATAGGTTTGCTATGGGGATTTTCTCCTGCTCTGGACAGTTCCTGATACGGGCATCAGGTGTCAGCAGAGAGCACTGTGGACAAGACAAAAAAGAAATTCAAAAAATAAAGGTTTTCCTCTGTAGCTATCAGCTGCTAAAAAGTACTGAAAGGATTAAGATTTTTTAATAGAAGTCATTTAGAAATCTGTTTAACTTTCTGGCACCAGTTCATTTAAGGCAGCGCTGGACAATAGTGGTGAACACACAAAATATTGACACTTTGGGTGCAATTTGGACATTTACACTTAGGGCTGTACTCACCTTTGTTGCCAAGGTTTAGACATTATTGGCTGTATGTGGAGTTATGTTGAGGGGACAGCAACTTTAAACAATGTTGTACAGGCTGTCAAACAACTCTGGCACTGAAAGCAGGCCACAAACCCTAGAGGTTTGTGGCCTGCTTCCGCACCGGAGTTGCTGCCTACCACAAGGGATCGCACACAGAGGTGTCTGCTGGATCAAGCAAGTCTACAGGCACCATATGTTGTATAAATACTTTATTGCAGCGTATCCCAACCAGGGTGCCCCCAGCTGTTACAGCCTTTGGCTATCTGGGCATACTGGAAGTTGTAGTTTTGAAACAGCTGAAGGCATCCTGGTTTGAAAACACTGCTATGGGAGTCCTATATTTCAGTGTTGTCCAAACCTATGATCTTGGCTGTTATAAAACTATGACTCCCCAGAATGCCTCGACAGCCTATATAGCAAATTCCCAACATGTATTTCTCAAACTGCTACAAAACTACAACTCCCATCACGCTCACATAGCCTTTATATCAGTGTTCCCCAAACCAGTCACAAAACTACAACTCCCATCATGCCCTGATAGCTTGTATATCAGAGTTCACCAACATGGAACTCTCCAACCACAACTAGTGTGAAACTTCCATCATGACCTGAGAGCTTGTACAGAGTGGGCCATTTTTAAGGATGCACCTTAATAAAATGGGAATGGTTGGTGATATTAACTTAATGTTTGTGGCACATTAGTATATGTGAGGGGGGAAATGTTTCAAGATGGGTCGTGACTATGGTGACCATTTTGAAGTCGGCCATTTTGAATCCAACTTTTGTTTTTTCAATAGGAAGAGGGTCATGTGACACATCAAACTTAATGGGAATTTCACAAGAAAAACAATGATGTGCTTGGTTTTAACGTAATTTTATTCTTTCATGAATTATTTACAAGTTTCTGACCACCTGAAACTATGGATACTGGAAGCCTGTGCTAGCATTTCTCCTGCGGTGTTGCTATCAGTGTGTGAAGAGTGGGAGAAGAGGGTTGCATTGACAATCCAACACAATGGGCAGCACATTGAACACATTTTATAAGTGGTCAGAAACTTGTAAATAACTCATGAAAGAATAAAGTTACTTTAAAACCAAGCACATCATTGCTTTTCTTGTGAAATTCCCAATAAGTTTCATGTGTCACCTGACCCTCTTCCTATTCAAAAAACAAAAGTTGGATTCAAAATGGCCGACCTCAAAATGGCCGCCATGGTAACCACCCATCTTGAAAAGTTTCCCCCCTCACATATACTAATGTGCCACAAACAGGAAGTTAATATCACCAACCATTCCCATTTTATTAAAGGGGTACTCCGGTGCTTAGACATCTTATCCTCTTGTGACGTCACGCTCCGCCCCTCAATGCAAGCCTACGGGAGGGGGCGTTATAGCTGTCACGCCCCCTCCCGTAGGCTTGCATTGAGGGGTGGAGGCGTGACGTCACACACCGGCAGCCCTGTGGTTGCCGGTAATCAGACCAGGAGCGAACACGCTCCGGGGACTGATTACAAACGGGGTGCCGCGTGCAAGATCACGGGAGTCCCCAGCGGCAGGGATAGGGGATAAGATGTCTAAGCACTGGAGTACCCCTTTAAGTTGAATCCATATAAATGGCCCACCCTGTATATCAGAGTTTGATCAGTTGGTCGTTGTTGTGCCTGACCTGTAGATTTGCCCGATCCAGCAGAATCCTCCTCACGTGATCCCCTGTAGCAGTCTGCAACTCCACCACTGGAAGAGGGCCACAAATCTTAGAGGCCTCCAGAGCGTGCTTGAAGCAGGCCACAAACCCTATAGACCTCAGGCACGTGCTCAAAGCAGGCTGCAAACCCCGCCAGAGGTCTCTTACCAATCCACTTATGCTTTAGGTAACACATATGAGTTCGGCCTGGCTGTTATTGCTTTACTTATTATGTTTATTCAATTAAGCAAAAAATAAATAAAATAAAATAAAACAATCAGCCAACTAATCGATTATTATTATAATTTTTTTTTTTTAAACCCTAATCCAAATTGACCTTTTTTGCTGAGATTGTAGGTTAATGATACAGTAAATTACCAGCACATATTGTTATAACTCCGTACTCCTAACGTAAGCCACACAGCATGGGATCCCAAGCCATTGGTTGAAGACTGTATTAGAGAAAAGTCAGCCAAACCTGTCAATATCAGCAGGACTGGCTGATTAATTAATGTGTATGGTGGAAAAAGGATTGGGAATGGTGAATTTTTCTCTGAATGGCAGCTTCTTTCCCCCCCTCTGCCTATTGAAATTACATGAATGCTTCACAAAACCGAGCATGCATGTGTATGGGGAAAGACACTTAGTAGCAGACAGCTACTAAAGGTGCATGGGTACATTATGAGTTGACCCCTAGACGACATTGTACGCCCCAGCTCGCTAAATGCCCTATGAAGCAAGCACAGGGGCTGTGGTGAAGCCATGAAGGACGGCCACTATCAGTAGGCAGGACCTCACCGCTAATGACAGGCAAGTGACCATTAACACCTTACATGCAGTGATCAATGCTAATCAATGATAATCACTGTATCTAAAACCATTTATTTTAAGTGCTGGAAGCTTACTGGTGCTTATCAGACCCCCGCAATATGATCTCGGATGTCTGATATGCTAAAATGGCTGCAGAGGGTTCCCTTACCTGCCTTTGAATCGAATCTCCAATGATGCAGCCTGTATGAGTGGAGAACCAATCTCACTATTAAATGCGAAGCAAAAGTGCAATATTAAACAGTGAATGTAATCAAATGATTGATGTAAAAGTCCCCCATTGGGGGACTTAAAAAGTGTAAAATTGTTTTTTTTTTTAAATTGTATAAAAACTCCTCTAATATACCGTACTGTACATATTTGGTATCACTGTATGCAGAATTGTCCGAAATATCAAAACACAATGGGGTTGATTTACTAAGAGTACATTGTAGTTTTCTGTGTGGCTTTAATTTCCATAGTATTTTTCCATAGTATTTAAAACATTTTCCCTATGTTTTTCTTTTCTCTACGTGTTGCTTTTTTTTTTTTTTTTTTTTTTACAACAGTTCTAAAGTGTCGGACTTTCCAGAGATCAAATCCACCACATTTTATGTGGAAACCTTAGTTCTGGGATATGCCCCTTTTGGCAGGACCACACCCTTTCTGTTGAGGACACGCCATTTCCGGGGAGACCATGCCCCTTTTTCGGGTTTTATTTAGAAAAATGGAGTGATGGTCAGGTTTGAAGGTCTTTTGGGGTGCATATTTTGATACACATGACTTGCGCCTAAATTTAGCTCAAAGACTCGACAAACCATCGGAAACACATTAGTAAATAACCCCGAATGTTTATAATTCCACATGGTGTATACGGTAAATGAAAAAGAAAAAGAACACGAAAAAAAAATGAATAGTGATCAAAAGGTTCCATCTAAACTAAAATGGTACCGATAAAAACTACAGGGGTTAAAATAGGGTCATTTTAAAGAGGTACCTCTGGAAATTTTTTTTAATTTTTTTTATTTAAATCAACTGGTGCAAGAAAGAGAGAGCACTGTGGTCAGACAGAAAAGAAATCCAAAAAGAAAAGAACTTCCTCTGTATTATACAGCAGCTAATAAGTACTGGAAGGGTTAAGATTTTTACATAGAAGTCATTTACAAATCTGTTTAATTTTCTGTCACCAGTTGATTTAAAAAAAAATGTTTTCCAGTGGAGTATCCCTTTAAGCATGCTGATTTTGTTAAAAAACGGGAAACTGACAGCTGTGTTACCTGCAATAAATTTAATACACAGGGTTATAGTGCGAGTGAACTGGATTACAACAAGGTGATGGGACCCACCATGTTGGGTTTGGCTATCCGGGCATCCTGGAAATGAAATTCTGCAACAGCTGGAGGCACTCTGATTTGGAAACACTGCCCTGGTTAATGGATGGAATATAACAACCGGTGGTGCAGAGGGCACTCCGCCACACCAATAAGACACCAATATTACAAATGGCATGTAGTATTTAGAATTTATGCTGTAAATTTTTGTAGTTGGGCCAAGGAGCTACAAGTAATGCCTCCGATAGACAAAAATCTAGAGGACGTTCCTTGATTTATGAAAGTTCCGAGAAGCATCTATATTTACAGGTGCAGGAACAATGAAGATACAGCAGTATTACAAAATGTGCTAAAGCCAAAAAGACTGAATATATGTATATACGGGAAGAGACAAGGAGTACTTACTTTAACTACACAACTTTCTGTCTTCATGGCAGATCCAGATAAGCACACAGTTTCTTGGTTTATGCACAATCTGGCACAGCTGTTGTATGTCTGAAAAAAGAGAAAAAAAAATGTTGGGTCAGATATTAGTCGAGTTATAGCAAGCCATGTGCCTGTCGGAAGAAATGACCCTAAAACCGCTGCATATACAGTAGCTAAATATACATAAATAAATATATATGAGATGGGTTAGGAATATGTTGCAATTACCTCCTCTTCTCCACACATAAAACTGATGCCAGAAGTATTGGTGGTTGTGACCAAGATGTCTTCTACAGTGGGTGCTGGGGTGTTGGGTGTTGTCACCAACTAAGTACATGGCTTACTGGCTGGAAGATATCCAAGTGGTGTCTAGTAAATACAGGGTCTTAAAATAATATTTATAGGGGTCTTAACACCATTCTAACTGCAATGGAAAACATTATCTTAATAGAACTTTACTAGGATTTTTAATAGGACTTTCATACAGGATATTTATAGGACTGCCATAACATTTTTATATCAGATTTTCACCCTCTGATTATTAGCCTTTAGCTGTCAGCACATGATGGGAGTCGGATTTTTTTATGTACAAAGAAGAGTGGCCATGGCTCCCCACAAGTGTGTCACATACAGCCATGGCCGTAAATGTTGGCACCCCTGAAATTTTTCTAGAAAATGAAGTATTTCTCACAGAAGGATTGCAGTAACACATGTTTTGCTATACACATGTTTATTCCCTTTGTGTGTATTGGAACTAAACCAAAAAAGGGAGGAAAAAAAGCTATTTGGACATAATGTCACACCAAACTCCAAAATTGGTCTGGACAAAATTATTGGCACCCTTCACTTAATATTTGGTTGCACACCCTTTGGAAAAAAAAATAACTGAAATCAGTCGCTTCCTATAACCATCAATAAGCTTCTTACACCTCTCAGCCGGAATGTTGGACTACTCTTCCTTTGCAAACTGCTCCAGGTCTCTCTTATAGGAAGGGCGCCTTTTCCCAACAGCAATTTTAAGATCTCTCCACAGGTGTTCAATGGGATTTAGTTCTGGACTCATTGCTGGTCACTTCAGAACTCTCCAGCACTTTGTTGCCATCCATTTCTGGGCGCTTTTTGACGTATGTTTGGGGGTCACTGTCCTGCTGGAAGACCCAAGATCTCGGACGAAGACCCAGCTTTCTGACACTGGGCTGTACATTGCGACCCAAAATCTGTTGGCGATCTTCAGATTTCATGATGCCTTGCACACATTCAAGGCACCCAGTGCCAGAGGCAGCAAAACAACCCCAAAACATCATTGAACCTTCACCATATTTCACTGTAGGTACTGTGTTTTTTTCTTTGTAGGCCTTATTCCATTTTCGGTAAACAGTATAATGATGTGCTTTACCAAAAAGCTCTATCTTGGTCTCATCTATCCACAAGACGTTTTCCAAGACGGATTTTGGCTTACTCAAGTTCATTTTGGCAAAATATAGTCTTGCTTTTTTATGTCTCTGTGTCAGCAGCGGGGTCCTCTTGGGTCTCCTGCCATAGCGTTTCATTTCATTTAAATGTCAACAGATAGTTTGCGCTGACACTGATGCTCCCTGAGCCTGCAGGACAGCTTGAATATTTTTGGAACTTGTTTGGGGCTGCTTATCCTCCATCCGGACTATCCTGCATTCACACCTTTCATCAATTGTTCTCTTCCGTTTATGCCCAGGGAGATTAGCTACAGTGCCATGGGTTGCATACTTATTGATAATGTTGCACACTGTGGACAAAGGCAAATCTAGATCCCTGGAGATGGACTTGTAACCTTGAGATTGTTGATATCTTTCCACAATTTGGTTCTCAAGTCCTCAGACAGTTCTCCTCTCCTCTTTCTATTGCCCATGCTTATTGTGACACACACAGACACACAATGCAAGGATTAAGTGTACTTCTCTCTTTTTAATCTGCTTTCAGGTGTGATTTTTATATTGCCCACACCTGTTACTTGCCCCAGGTAAGTTTCACATGCTTGAAACAATCTTATGTTTCCACAGTTTTTAAAGGGTGCCAATAATTTTGTCCAGCCCATTTTTGGAGTTTGGTGTGACATTAGGTCCAATTTGCTTTTTTCCTCCCTTTTTTGGTTTAGTTTCAATACATGTGAAGGGAATAAACATGTATAGCAAAACATGTGTTACTGCAATCCTTTTCTGTGAGAAATACTTTGTTTTCTTGAAAAATTTCAGGGGTGCCAACAATTACAGCCAAGACTGTATGTTAAACCCTTCCTTAAAAGGGCTATTCCCATTTCAACTAATGTAGTTAAACTTATGGGACGCAACAATTTAAATATTTTTGCAAAAATATCCATTTAGCAAGTTTGCATGCCTCTCCTGATATAGATTACAGACCACCACTCCACTCTAGGAGCAGTGGTCGGGCTAGTGTGTGTGTGTGTGTATATATCCTCCTCTGTGTACAATATGATGTATACATATACACACACAAACACCCCCTAGAGTGGAGTGGTGGTCTGCAACCGAGGCAACAAGTTGTCAACTAGGCAAAACTAGCAGAATATTAGGAGGCAAAACTATGAATGTATTTGCATAAATATTTAACTTGAGAAAGTTTAACTGCATTTATTGATTTGGAAATACCCCTTTAACTTGCCCACTAAACCACTCAAAACAGTATCCCTTGTTATTATTATACAGGGCACAATCTGGGCACCAAGGGACTGATAGATGGATTTAAAGCTTAAGTTCCCTTAACTAAACAAAAGTCATCTCTAACTTTATAGCTACTGGGAGAAAGTGTTTAGTTATCAACGAAAACAAATTATACCACCTTAATACCATTGAAGTTAGTGGATAAATTATGTGATGTGTATTAGATTCTGATCCATCAACCATTCAATCCACTGCCCATTAACTAGACAAAGAAACATCAAAACCTGGATCCATTGTTGGGTCTGTTTCTTTAAATATTCTATAACATAAATATGATCAGTATTAGAGGGGTACGCCACCCAGAGAAATCCAAAAGGATAGGGGATAAGACATCTGATGCTGGGACCCCCTGCGATCTCAGCGCATTCTATACAGTACATTTAGGATGTTGGGTTTGGGCGGCGAGATGTGACGTCATTTCCCACCCCCTCGTGATGTCACACCACACCCCCTTCTGACATCACATCACGCACCCGTCATTCATGTCTATGAGAGGAGTACCCCTTTGGATAGGGGATAAGATGTCTGTGGGTGGAGTATCCCTTCAACCTCTCATCAACTGTCACGGTCAAGAAAGTGTTGCAAAGTGATGTATTATGAACAAGTTACTAAATGTAGAGGTGAAACCTCCACCCCCCCCCCCCCTTTTACCGTGGACTTATGTGAAGTAAAGGGAGATTTGTCATCCCTGTTGCCTTCAGCCACACAGCTCCACTCTCACAGTACCTACAGCTGTCAGCCCTGCACTCCGCTGACAGTCCCTGCAGCTGTGACCCCTCTCTGCTCACATCCATGGGCACTGTGAGCGGACAGCGGGGCTGTGCGGCTGGCGGCAACAAGGATGACAGCATCAGTAGCCGCAGGCTGGTGACAGGTGATAGAGCGGTCTCACCTTCTCCCAGCAGGCCTGTAGCTTCTTACTCCGCTGCTCCTCCTTGGTGACGTGAAGTGAGGGCGGAAGCAGTCCCACCAGCAGGCTTCAGTGACGTAGTGCCTGCTGGGGCATGCCTACATCCTTATGCCAGCAGCTCGCACTATGTGAGCAAGAAGAATGGTAAGATACAGAGCATTTTTAAGGGTGGAGGGGGGGGGGGTTAGGTGTAGTTAGGGAACATAGCCTGAGTTAGTTTAGAAAAGTTTATTTAATGACAGGTATTTTTTAACCTCTTGGCCTTAATGATGAAATCTTTTTGTTTGATTTCTTCGCCTTCAGCTAGAGATAACTTTTTTAGGCATAATCTTCTAATAAATACATGGCTGAACTTAAATTATACAAATTTATGGGAAGGGGCATATATATTAAAATCTAAAACAAGTGCAGAGTGGGGGGATGGGCACTGCAATGCTCACTAGCTCAGCTTTGTAGAAAGTGATGTGGAAAAATAGACACTAGCAGAATGTAGCAATTCCACAATTATAACAGGCAAAAGAAAAAGAATGTGTCTGCACTCACCATGTATTGAAGCATGTACATACAGAGGGCAAGGCTTTACCCAGGTGCAGGGAGGGAAAGTGGTTCCTAAGCCTAGGAGCAGCGGCTTATCATTGGAACAACGGCACTGTTTTGCGTCAAAGATGCATCTTCCGGTTCCATCTACTGGAACCGGAACCACTTTCCCTCCCTGCACCTGGGTGAAGCCTTGGCCTCTGTATGTACATGCTTCAATAAAGTCCTTGTTTTATGGCAACTACATGGTGAGTGCAGACACATTCTTTTTCTTTTGCATTCATATTGACCTCTGCTGTCCATTTTAGGAACTGTCCAGAGCGGCATATGTTTGCTATGGGGATTTTCTCCTGCTCTGGACAGTTCCTAAAATGGACAGCAGAGGTCAGCAGAGAGCACTGTGGTCAGGACATCAGAGAAATTTAAAAAGTAAAGCATTTGCTCTGTAGTATATAGCCCCTAAAAGGTACTGGAAGGATTAAGATTTTTTAATAGAAGTCATTTACAAATCTGTTTAACTTTCTGGCACCAGTATTCCACGGGAGTACCCCTTTAACATCATGTACTATAAAATGCCTATAAGACAGTACATTACTGCCTGTGCAAGTGAAAGCCACAGACATCTGTTAGGGTAGAGCTTGGGTATGCCAAAATTCTGAGTAGACATATCTTGTGGCCTTTCTTACCATCACTTTCATACTGCCAGAACCATAAGTCAACAGGTGGTCCCCGATGACGTCTATGTGACCCGCTGGCCTCTCTCCATATACCCAAACAGGGAGAGATCTATCACTCAAGGCCAGTGGGGCAGGGAGGAGTCGCCAGGGACCATTCCAATGACTTGTGGTTCAGGCAGCATCAAAGCCATGACAGGTTCCCTTTAAATCTGTATCTACTGAGGAAAATCTCAACTAACAACGAATAAGGAGGATCCAGTGCATTGGCTGATTCATGGGGATTTCATGGGAATCTTGTACACATATGTACGCAAATTCTTACTGGATCCTTCATGTACACCAACTTGGATTTCTGGTTTAGTTGTCCTATAAATGAAGCTGCTACAAAGCCTGATCGAAATAAAGGAAGCCTAATACAGTTACAGCATCCTTGTCAGACATTACTTTCTAAAAGGATGAGCTCTGTCTGCAGCGCTGCAAGAGATCTGCTATGCTAACAAACACAAATACCGATTTCATGTAAGAACTTCGCCCAAGCTGACTATAATTGTGAATGCATTTTCAATTTCCGTACTGCTGCTGGGGTAAAAACATTGCTTAGGCTTTATTTTATTTTTTGTCCTTTTACAATACGTTCAATGACACAAGATTATCAAACACTGTAATGGCTAATCAATAGAGGGTTTACTTGTCACGGGAAACATATAACACACTAAAAGCAATTGATCACTCCAGTTCGACTCATTTACCACTAGACAGAGAAAAAGACACCAACAGAAGAGACGTAATACACAATACACGTTATATATAACCACATACACAATACACGTTATATATAACCACATACACAATACACGTTCTATATAACCACATACACAATACACGTTCTATATATCCACATACACAATACACGTTCTATATAACCACATACACAATACACGTTCTATATATCCACATACACAATACACGTTCTATATAACCACATACACAATACACGTTCTATATATCCACATACACAATACACGTTCTATATAACCACATACACAATACACGTTCTATATATCCACACACACACAATACACGTTATATATATCCACACACACACACAATACACGTTATATATATCCACATACACAATACACGTTCTATATAACCACATACACAATACACGTTCTATATATCCACATACACAATACACGTTCTATATATCCACATACACAATACACGTTCTATATATCCACATACACAATACACGTTCTATATATCCACATACACAATACACGTTATATATATCCACATACACAATACACGTTATATATATCCACATACACAATACACGTTATATATATCCACATACACAATACACGTTATATATATCCACATACACAATACACGTTATATATATCCACATACACAATACACGTTATATATATCCACATACACAATACACGTTATATATATCCACATACACAATACACGTTATATATATCCACATACACAATACACGTTATATATATCCACATACACAATACACGTTATATATATCCACATACACAATACACGTTATATATATCCACATACACAATACACGTTATATATATCCACATACACAATACACGTTATATATATCCACATACACAATACACGTTATATATATCCACATACACAATACACGTTATATATATCCACATACACAATACACGTTATATATATCCACATACACAATACACGTTATATATATCCACATACACAATACACGTTATATATATCCACATACACAATACACGTTATATATATCCACATACACAATACACGTTATATATATCCACATACACAATACACGTTATATCCACATACACAATACACGTTATATATATCCACATACACAATACACTATATATCCACATACACAATACACTATATATCCACATACACAATACACTATATATCCACATACACAATACACTATATATCCACATACACAATACACGTTATATCCACATACACAATACACGTTATATATCCACATACACAATATATATCCACATACACAATATATATCCACATACACAATACACGTTATATATCCACATACACAATACACGTTATATATCCACATACACAATACACGTTATATATTCACATACACAATACACGTTATATATTCACATACACAATACACGTTATATATTCACATACACAATACATGTTATATATTCACATACACAATACACGTTCTATATATCCACATACACAATACACGTTATATATCCACATACACAATACACGTTATATATTCACATACACAATACACGTTATATATATCCACATACACAATACACGTTATATATATCCACATACACAATACACGTTATATATATCCACATACACAATACACGTTATATATATCCACATACACAATACATGTTATATATTCACATACACAATACACGTTCTATATATCCACATACACAATACACGTTCTATATATCCACATACACAATACACGTTATATATCCACATACACAACACACGTTATATATTCACATACAAATTTCTCAGAAGGATGCATGGGTTGTGTAGAATATGTACAGGAGGCTTACCAGACAGATAGATAGATATGGTATAGATATAGGATAGATACAACACCCATTACACTATATAAAAAACAGACAGATAGTAATAAACACATACAAAGGTAGATATGAGATAGACAAAGAGTAATAAACAAATAGACAGATATGAGATATATAGATATGCGATAGATATGATATAGATAGTGTAGATAGATATGAGATAGATAGGAGATAGATAGATAGATATGATATAGATAGTGTAGATAGATATGAGATAGATAGATAGATATGAGATAGATATGATATGAGATAGATAGATAGATAGGTAGATAGATAGATATGAGATAGATAGATAGATATGAGATAGATAGATATGAGATAGACAGATGAGATGACATTCAATATCTATAGAACAATGTTTCCCAACCAGGGTGCCTGCAGCTGCTGCAAAACTACAACGCTCAGCATGCCCGGATAGCCAAAGGCTGTAAGGGCATGTTGGCAGTTGTAGTTTTGCAACAGCTGGAGGCACCCTGGTTGGGAAACACTGTTGTAGATGAATAACTGTAATTTTAATTGTTTACTATAATTACGGTTCTCTTAATTACAATTATTGCCAAAAAACTCAAAAGAAAATATTAGCTTGATTACAATGTTTAGTTAGGCGCAATGCTTCACAGCAGCCTGTAGGTGGCGATATATCATTTGTCATCTTTGGTTAGAACTGGAGCCTGGAAAGCAGAAGTCTGCCAACGTCAAGCAGCATTAGAACCTGTGGGAGGTTTTCCAGGATATACTAATAAGGTTGTTTAGGCCTATAATGAAATACTTCATCATATATGTACCATATAAATACTGCTATGTTCCCTGACAGTCTGAGGTCATAAATGACATCCCCTGACCATAGCATACATCTCTCTGGTCTTGGTAAATATTTGGGGTCTTAGACCATGTTCATTCAATACTATGCCGGGATGTGGATTCTGTAGCGTAATCCTGACAGAATCCACCATCATTCCCCAAATTATGCATGTGAAGTATGCCCCAAAAGCCGGTATTGTAAACCCAATTCATGTGCAGCGAAAAGTAATATATACAGAATATGAATCCAATGGGCGGTCTACTCTGCGACAATTACTTCTCTATGCACACTCCTCCAGGGAAGGCTGTCAATCACAGACTCCTCAGAATAAGAAGGGATTTAAAGTTATATTTTATAGTTAAAATTGATGTCATCCACAGGCACCGGACATCGCTGCCGTGCCGACCTACTCCTTATATTTGGATATTTTATAAGTTACACTCAATCCTTTCCAAATAAACTGAACTTCAATCTTTCCAGCTCCTTCTACTATAGAACATGCTGCTGGCAGATCAGACTTCATGTTTGACAGCTTCCCTTTAAAGATGTTTGTCCATGGACACAAGAAACATAAAAAATAAATAAATAATAAATCAATCAATAAAAATTAAGTTTTACTCATCTACCTAGATCCCCTGCAGCTGCTGTTCCAACAGCTCCAAGTCGTTGTTAGTCACTGCAGCTTCCTGTAACAAGTCCCCACAGGAACTGCCCCACTCAGACAATTGCTGGGGCAGTGGGGCAGTTCCTACAGGGATGATGCATCACAGAAGTGTAATGGTGACTAGCAGGGACTGAAAGTCATCAAAACGGCTGCTGCAGGGGATCTGGGTAGGGGAGAATAAATGTAATTGTAATGTGATTTACAGGGTGGGCCATTTATATGGATACATCTTAATAAAATGGGAATGGTTGGTGATATTAACTTCCTGTTTGTGGCACATTAGTATATGTGAGGGGGGAAACTTTTCAAGATGGGTGGTGACCATGGCGGCCATTTTGAAACCAACTTGTGTTTTTTCAATAGGAAGAGGGTCATGTGACATATCAAACTCATTGGGAATTTCACAAGAAAAACAATGATGTTCTTGGTTTTAACGTAACTTTATTCTTTCATGAGTTATTTACAAGTTTCTGACCACTTATAAAATGTGTTCAATGTGCTGCCCATTGTGTTGGATTGTCAATGCAACCCTCTTCTCTATATACTGTTATATACTACTACATACACCGCAGGAGAAATGCTAGCACAGGCTTCCAGTATCCGTATACACTGCTATATACTACTGTATACACCGCAGGAGAAATGCTAGCACAGGCTTACAGTATCCGTATACACTGCTATATACTACTATATACACCGCAGGAGAAATGCTGGCACAGGCTTCCAGTATCTGTAGTTTCAGGTGCTGCAGAATGGGCAAAACTAAAATTGGAACGGGACCCTCAGTTTACGCAGAAGATTTTGTTCAGTGATGAGGAAACTTATGTGAATGGTGAAGTTAACAAACAAAACCACCGCTATTGGTCTGACACTAACTCACATTGGATAGATCCCTCCAAGACTGTTGGAACACAGAAATTGATGGTATGGTGTGGTATATGGGGTACAAAGATAGTGGGACCATTCTTCATCAATGGTAACCTCAAGGCCACTGGATATACGAAATTGCTACATGATGATGTGTTTCCCTCTTTATGCACTGAAGCTGGCACGTTCCCTGAGTTTTTCCAGCAAAATGGTGACCACCACATTATGGGTGTCAGGTCCGAGCATTCCTAGATGAACAGTTTCCTGGAAAGTGGATTGGTCGTCGTGGGCCAGCTGAATGGCCCCCAAGGTCTCCCGATCTGACCCCCTTAGACTTTTATCTTTGGGGTCATCTGAAGGCAATTGTCTATGCTGTGAAGATACGAGATGTGCAGCACCTGAAACTACTGATACTGGAAGCCTGTGCTAGCATGTCTCCTGCGGTGTATATAGTAGTATATAGCAGTGTATACGGATACTGGAAGCCTGTGCTAGCATTTCTCCTGCGGTGTATATAGTAGTATATAGCAGTGTATACGGATACTGGAAGCCTGTGCTAGCATTTCTCCTGCGGTGTATATAGTGGTATATAGCAGTGTATACAGATACTGGAAGCCTGTGCTAGCATTTCTCCTGCGGTGTTGCTATCAGTGTGTGAAGAGTGGGAGAAGAGGGTTGCATTGACAATCCAACACAATGGGCAGCACATTGAACACATTTTATAAGTGGTCAGAAACTTGTAAATAACTCATGAAGGAATAAAGTTCCGTTAAAACCAAGCACATCATTGTTTTTCTTGTAAAATTCGCAATAAGTTTGATGTGTCACATGACCCTCTTCCTATTGAAAAAACAAAATTTGGATTCAAAATAGCCGACTTCAAAATGGCCGCCATGGTCCCCACCCATCATGAAAAGTTTCCCCCCTCACATATACTAATGTGCCACAAAAAGGAAGTTAATATCACCAACCATTCCCATTTTATTAAGGTGCATCCATATAAATGGCCCACCTTGTGTATTAATATATTACAATTACATTTATAAAAACACCATTCTGACCTTGGTCAACCCCCTTACCGCAATCATTTTGATATCAAAAGTTATCTGTCATCCACAGGATAGGGCAGTGTTACTCAACCAGGGTGCCTGCAGCTGCTGCAAAACTACAACTCTCAAAGGCTGCCTGGGCATGCTGGGAGTTGTAGTTTTGCAACACCTGGAGGCACCCTGGTTGGGAAACACTAAGATAGGGAATAACTAGTTGATCAGTGAGTGGTGGGGGTGATCCAATTTCTGGGACCCACACTAATCATAACAGAAGAGGTCAACGGTCCCCCATGGGAATGAAGCAGCGGCGGGCATATTTGACCACCAAGCTATTCGCTGTCTGTGGTACTTCAAAACACAGTCAAGCTCAGCTAGTTTATGCTCCAAAGTCCCATAGAGAATAAACCAAACAATGGCTGAGCATGCACGCCAACTTTCCATTCCCTTTTGGGACAACTGACCCTGTTCTCATGATCAGTGGGGGTCTCAGCAGTCATATGCCCACCAATCAGCCTATCTTGTGAATATGGAATTACTTTTATTTTGGCATAAATCCTTTAAAGTGGTTATCCACCATAAGGTGATTTTAGTATGTACCTGGCAGGCAGTGATGGACATGCTTAGGAAGGATCTGCACTTGTCTTGGGGCTAAATGGCTATGTTGTAAGATGACCATAACACTGTGGCTAGCTTTTCGTAAACTTGTATTTCCTGTTTGACTTATGTTTTTTTGACTACAAATCCCCCAATGCCATTTTCCTCCCTCTTACACATCAGCCACCCCACCCATTGAAACAAAAGACCTGTGGTTTTCAATCAGGGTGCCTACAGCTGTTGCATTAGTTGCAGTTGATCTTTCTCCCACCAAGCGATCCCTCCACCCATTGAAGCAGACATGCTCCCTGTCATCAGCTGACTAGTGATTCAGGTCTCGGCCACATTGCAAGCTGGGAAAAATCTGAGACAACAGTCATTTTGTATGCTGGTAAAAATAAATATTGGGGTGAAAATCACAGAAGAATTGTGAGAAAACAGTCACACACAGGTACAGACCCTATATTATGAATTACACTAACTTTACAGCCCCTGTAGAATAGTCAAATAAGAAAAGAAAATCCTGGAATACCCCTTTAAGATCTTTCATGTATAAACTTAAGCCATTTTCCTATATTTGTTGGCTAGAGGTTATTAGTTTTCAGCCACAACGCTAGCGAGCTTCAGGATGTTTGCTTGGAATAAATATTTGAATACCATCAATATTTGAACCTACAGAACTCATTACAAGATTAAAAATAATAATAATAATAATATATGATTATATAATAAATTAAAATATAATTACATGAAATTATAATTATATAAAAAAGGAATAACATGTTAAACAAAGTGTTTTGCTGATGATCGTAATCCATAACGTTAATACATATAGGAAAAATACTAAAATGTATTTTAATAAATTCTCATATTTTTAACAGCTGTGTATTCTAAGGGGAAAAAGCAGCTTACAATGAATTGTGAAATTTCGATTCCTCCTCAGACAGAACTCAACAGTTGCGCTTATGTTGTTATTGAATCTTATTCACCACTAGAGGGCGCGCTGCTAACATAATCCGGCTGCCAGTAAGCAGCTTGACATATCATTACCATTCCTAAAGGTAAAAGAAGAACTTTCCAAAGCGTAATTAGACAAACAAATAACATAAAAGAGTCAGACATTAACAATGTACTAAATTATCCTGGGCCCTAAGCACCAGCGCAGGATTACATAGGATAATAAGTGAGTTTTAGAAAGCTGGGTCCGGCCTATAGTGGATAACTCTGTGAAAAACTCTGTGAAAAACAGAAAACACACTGCTTTAGAGCAAAAGGCAAAAGGTCAGCAGTAAAAGGTAGAAGAAGAATAATCCTCAGTAATTCTCTATTTAATAACCCATGACATTACTCCAGCCGTTCACAAGGTGCTGAAAACATGGCAGCTGCTCGCTCCTAGGAACACACTTGCCTTGTCTGACTCTCTAACTCAATGGTCCAGCACCTTTAGAACAAACTGCAAAGTATCAATGAAGAGTTGAATTACGACTTCCAACACAAACCAGGGAGCCCCCCTCGTGTGGCTTCACTGCAGGTGAACATCTCCACAAAAGAAGAGGAAAACCAGAAGAAAATGGCTTCCCCCCTCCAGATGGTCCTCATTAGGTTCCCTGAATAATAGGAAAGAGCCATGAAGAGGAGAGACATGGTTCGTTTTTCGGCCTCTCTCATGCCTTCAGATGACACCGTGGGGGGTTCCAGTCAGGCAGGACTGATAGTAGAAAAGCTCCCTAACTACTTCAAGAAATATAACCACTGAGGCTAGGGGGGCACGCTGCTTTCAGAGCCCCCTCAATGGCTTTATTATGGATGCCCACATTGTTAGGATGGTAAGTGGACACCTATACAAAAGCACAAGGAACATGCACACAAAAGGTTGCCATTTATACCGTTACAAATGAGGCCGAGCGAAAACGCTGACAGACCCTATTAGCAAAGAGCACTGAAATAGCAGAAAACACATTTTCCTCCAAGAAATAAATACACATTTCTAAGGTCATGGGAAACCATCTTGCCAACTGTAATGTATTGTTTACCTTACTAGAATTAGTCTGGATGGACGTATAGCTGACACGTGATTTATAGAAACAGCGGGTACCTGCACCAGTTACATGGTATACATAGAGTTATAGGATACACAATATAAAAGGGCTCTATTCATTCAGAATCCAGAATATACTGTATACAATATGCTAATATTTCTTTGTACACGCCTGAGCATATATACACCTGAAAACTCCATTTCTGTTCAATCAAAACTTACATTTTGCTTAAAAATCATGTTGTGTTACCCTTTTAATTTAGAAAATCCAATCCTCCCCCCCACCGTTGTAAAGCTACAACACTCATCAGGTCAGGGCATAATGGGAGTTGCAGTGTTATTAAGAGGGGGAGAGCCACAGGTTTGGGAATATTCCTTTTATAGATCCATTGAAATTATACACCGACATCCACAGCCTGGCCTCCATTGGTCTGGGGTACCCCCGTGAGTGTTCCACATTTGGATCTGGGGTATTCATCCCCTTCTCCTTATTTTAGTTTGTTTTTATTTACTTTACCCAGCTGGAGTATCTGTGTGTTTTTCAGTGTTCTTTGATCCCAACAAACACTGTCCAGAGGAAAAGTTGCTGAGTTGCCCATAGCAACCAATCAGCTCAATCCTTTCAGTTTTGAAAAGGCCTCTGAAAAATGAAAGAAGCGATCTGATTGGTTGCTATGGGCAACTCAGCCACTTTTCCTCTGGACAGGTTTTGATAAATCTCCCCCTATGAGTGTATTAATGGGGAGAAAAGTGTTGGGACTTATTTTTGTCATATTAACAGGAATTGATGTGGCCCAACATGTGTGCGGAGCGCTGATGGGTCACAATTATTTTGGAGCCCAATTTTGATTTAGAGCCCAACTCCTGTGAAAGCTGTTCAAATTAACCCAATGCAACTGTAGCTTAATGCAATTTGTTTGCTGTGCGTCATGGGAGAAGTAGGCTGTATTAGGAGCCATATCAGAGGGGAAGAAGGAATCGATGTAGCAGACAACCCAAAAATGGCTCATCAGTTAAATAGGTATACACAGGAACTTCTTTAGAAATGGCCTATTCTGCACAATATAGGCAAAGCATGGGCTACATCCCTATGAATCAAAATGATGGCAGACATAGATTAGGGATAGAAGTTTACAAAATGGGATGCGAAAACACCTTTAAAAAAAAAACATTGGTTTCACTGCCAAAGATGTTCAGATATTTACCACCTTTGTTTGGTGGTTTAAATTTACAATTCACCTTTATCTTCCAAACGTTTTTAACACCTCTTAACTGTATTTACCATTTTATAAGCAGCGCCAGACCGAAACGAAACCCTGCTTGAGAGGCTAGTATTGGGACAGCTACAGAATTTGCCATATACCTGTCCCAACCAGACCAGGCTGGAGTGTACTTTAGATGACATTCACAACACGATTTGTTGCGTCAAGACATGGATACATCAGAAAAACCTCAAAATAGGGTGCCAACGTATCCCTCCATCCTAGTGTAGGGTCCAAGAGGGTAGTGCCCAACACATAGATTTATGACCAGCCTATGCACTAGATATACCATAGTGCAGTGGTTCTTAACCTGGGTTCGATCGATCCCCAGGGGTTCGGTGAGTCAGTCCCAGGGGTTCGGCAGGGGAGGTCGCAACAGGACCGGCAAACCAAGCAATTGCTTGGGGCCCCGAGCAGAGCCGGTGTTTACCCGTCCTGTAGCAATGTGGAAATCCCCCCCATCACTATTAACTCCCTGCGGTCCCGCGTTAAGTTTAAAAACACAGGGCCGCCGGGACATAGCGCACGCCGGGACGTCACTAGCGTCCCGTGCGTGCGCCCATGGAAACGAGGGCGCCGAGGACCGGAGGATAGAGAAGGAGGAAGACGGGCGCTGGCCAGCTTGGTAAGTGACCAGTGGTACGTCATCTTCTGTGCTCTGACCACCGGTCCCGAGACCTATTGCTATAGCCGGAGCGGTGGTCGGAGCACTGAAGTGGGCAGTACACAGGCATACAGCCTCCAGGCATACACTGTATATGTCTGGAGGCTGTATGTCTGTGGGGGAACACTGCCTACAATCGTGGTCTTCAACCTGTGGACCTCCAGATGTTGCAAAACTACAACTCCCAGCATGCCTGGACAGCCGTTGGCTGTCCGGGCATGCTGGGAGTTGTACTTTTGCAACATCTGGAGGTCCGCAGGTTGAAGACCACTGGCCTACATAATGTGGGGAAACCCTGCCTGCGCCTAACGTGCGGGGGAACACTGCCTGCGCCTAACGTGCGGGGGAACACTGCCTGCGCCTAACGTGCGGGGGAACACTGCCTGCGCCTAATGTGTGGGGGAACACTGTCTGCCTAATGCGTCTTAATGGTTTTGTTCATTTTGTGCACCTATGTATAAATATATACTTAAACATATACCTCCTATGTTTTGAATTTGAAAAAAAAATCATTAAATTTTATTTTTCCAATTAAGAGGGGTTCGGTGAATGCTCATATGAAACTGGTGGGGTTCAGTACCTCCAACAAGGTTAAGAACCACTGCCATAGTGTATGTCAATAAATACATATTTAAATAAATCTAACATAAAAACACTTGTCCATATAGCTGCACTGAAGGTGGCACATATAGTGAAACCTCTTTGAAAAGATCACCCAAAATTGCATTGAAAAGTGGTCTTTTCAAAGAAAAGGGCCATTATGCATAATGTTTTGAGAACTAAAAATCCGACCACATGAAATCTGATCTTTTTCAAGAGGTGGACTTTTGGAGAGGTTTCAGTGTATCCATAGAGATTATATTTAGGCACTGTCTACACAAAGAAGAGAAGTGCCAGGAAATCTGTCGCACATCCCGTGCACCTTTTTAGCACAACCTAAAAGTGTTGCACGTGTTGGAAATCGGCTTTATAACGAAAACTATCCCTTCCTGAATAGCTTGAGATGTCTATAGAGGGTATGCTCATTCATGTTGCATTGAGTTCGGGCCCTTTAATGTTTGCTTGTATAAAGAGAATGTGGGTTAATGAACAAACAAACATGGATGAATTAAAGTGAAAACAAAAAAGCTAAACAAATCTCACCCACCATAAAAAAAGGCAAAGCGGAGATAGAACTGAAGGGAAATAAAGAGACGAGACAGCAATGGGAGCTGATTATTTATCAATGGTAGCAGGGGGTTAAACATCCTACACCGCCACCGCCTTTTCTTAAGCCATTAGGGTGATCAGGAGGGGGCAACATAAACAGCCGCCCTCTGACCTGCTTCTATTGACTGCCATATTCACCGCTTCCACAAAAATAGGAGGAGGTCAGCCTCTGAGGGTCTGACCACCACAAAAGCTTTACAAAACCCTGATGGTTCCTATTGCAAGGCAAGAAAAACAGATGGCGGGGCAATAAATTTACAGACCTGTATTCATGAGCTTCCTAAACACTTAGCACTGGGACCTCTGGAGTCTATTAGGTCAATCCCATTTCCATAGACTTAAAGATGTGAGATTTTTTTTAGTTGTGTGTGTTTTTTTTTTTTTTTTTAACAAAACTGAAATAAATAAAATAATCTTAGGCTGAGTTCACACGTAGTATTTGATCAGTATTTTCCCCCAAATCCTGAAATGGCTCAAGAACCCAAAAAAGAAAAGGTGCAGATCTTCCTATTATAGTTTTTTCTGTGTTGTTTGCACTTCTGGTTTTGGCTAAAAAATACTGATCAAAACACAAAACATTGTGTGATCCCAGCCGTGCACATACAGGTTTTACTCAGGAGTGATGGGTTATAATGGAAAGAATAAAATACAGAGCTTTCCTTTCTCTTTCATGAATCTGTTCCTGGTTTTACCTTTAAAGGGGTACTCCACTGGAAAACATTTCTTTTTAAATCAACTGGTGGCAGAAAGTTAAACAGATTTGTAAATGATTTCAATTAAAAAAAAAAATCTTAATCTTTCCAGTACTGATCAGCTGCTAAATGCTCCACAGGAAGTTCTTTTATTTTTGAATTTCCTTTCAGTCTGACCACAGTGCTCTCTGCTGACACGTCTATCCATTTTAGGAACTGTCCAGAGCAGGAAAGGTTTGCTATGGGGATTTGCTCCTGCTCTGGACAGTTCCTAAAATGGACAGAGGTGTCAGCAGAGAGCATTGTGGTCAGACAGAAAGGAAATTCAAAAAGAAAAGAACTTCCTGTGGAGCATACAGCAGCTGATAAGTACTGGAAAGATTAAGATTTTTTAATAGAATAAACACAATCTGTTTAACTCTCTGCCACCAGTTGATTTAAAAAGAAATGTTTTTCAGTGTACCCCTTTAAGAGTACCCCTTTAAAAGGTAAAACCAGGAACAGATTCATGAAAGAGAAAGGAAAGATCTGTCTTTTATTCTTTCCATTATAACCCTATCCTTCAAACCCACATCACTCCTGAGTAAAACCTATATGTGCACGGCTGGGATCACACACAATATTTTGATCAGTATTTTTTAGCTAAAACCAGAAGTGCAAACACCACAGAAAAAACTATAATGGGAAGATTTGCACCTTTCTTGTTTGAGTACCCCTTTAAAACTGCAGCAAAAGACCTAAGCAAAACCTAGATCTGTAAGGGCTCATGCACACTATAGAAATCAGGAAGAACATTTTCCTTGTTAAAATCCTCTTCTTCCTATGTTTAAAAAGGGTGCAGAAATGATGTGGAATAGGTGCTTATTTTCTGTGGAATTTTCTCATTGACACCATTGGAGTTGGGATCCGTATTGAAAATGTCCGCAATGAAAACTTGCTGTGTGCACAGGGTAGTGGAAAACTTACCGAAGTCAATAGGAGTCTGATGAAAGGTGGAATTCCCAGAGAATTTCATGAGGACATTCAGTGTGATTTTCACCTTGATTGTGAAAGAGCCTCTAAGAGCGTCCTTAAAGGGATACTCCTCTGCTCAGCGTTTGGAACTGTTCCGAACGCTGGAGCCGGCGGCTCCACCCCCTCATGATGTCACACCCGCCACGCCCCCTCCCATAGACTTGCATTGAGGGGAAGGGGGGCGACTTCATGGAGGAGCGGGGCTATGATGTCATGAGCTCCCGTCACCGGCTCCAGCGTTCGGAACAGTTTGTTCCAAACGCTGAGCAGCGGAGTACTCCTTTAAAGAGTACCTCATGATCGTGTTCAATTTTATAATCCTCCCAGTTTACTGCCCAATCATGATAAACCACGCCCTGCCTTGATATTGCTCTGTATTTTCAGATTCACAGACTGGGAAGGGGCGTTCCCCAGCGGGCTGTGACATCATCTGAAGCCATACAGGGGAGAACTTCCTCCCTCACTCTGCTACACACAGCCCAAAGCAGTTCAGTGTGTGAGATGAGCTATGATTGGATAAGGATGCACCCCCCCCCCCTCAGTATTTCCTGATTTTGGACTTCTGCCAGGTCTGCAGGAGTCCAAAGTCTATGCAAGAGATGGAGGGGGGGGAATGTGCTCTGGACAAGTAGGGAGACACCTAGTGGCAGATTTTTTAAACACAAATAGAAAACTTTATTTTTTTTTTTTTTTTAATTAGAAAATGTTTTTTGATTTACCATAAGGAATGCAATAGCAAAAATGTGTTTAAATGAGAGTGCCCATTTAAAAAGGTCCTTAAGATAGTTAAGAAAACAGATTATGCACAGTAAAAATACAACTGTGTGTATATTGGTTACCATCAGGGGGTAAAATGGACCACCCAGAACGTTATCATTCATGACTCATAAGTTTGCCATAAATATGTGACATCTCAGGCATCATGAGCCATCATATAATTAAATTGTCTATCACATCTCACATTAATTCAAAGGATCTTGGTTGCAACGGCATATGCCACTGCACGTCTGAGGAAGGGGTGTTTTAGGCCCAGAAACGCGTCATGTATGTGGTTTTATATGTTCCAATAAATTATGCCTTTTAGTATTCATATTGCTAATTTAAGGATATATTCTAAACATTTTGCACCTTATGACCCTGGGATTTTCTGGATTGCTTCTCTTTGATATTGTTTCCGGTGGATTGAGGATCTCTGACAGGCACCCGATGGCTACATTGTCCACTGAGAGTGCAATAGGTTATTGGGTTTTTTCCACACACCAGCAGGTAATCCTTAAATGGGTACTCCACTGCCCCAGCGTTCAGAACACTGGGTGCGGGGGTCATGACATCACGCCACGCCTCCTCAATGCAAGTCAATGGGAGGGGGCGTGGCAGCTGCCACGCCCCTTCCCATAGACTTGCATTAAGGGAGCGTGGCGTGATGTCGCGAGAGACTGTGACATCACGACCCCCCGCAGTCCGCACCCAGTGTTTGGAACAAAATGTTCTGAACGCTGGGGCAGTGGAGTACCCATTTAAGCAGATTTTCATATTCCAATGTAGTATAATTGGATATATAATGCATCAAAGGAGGAAAATAAAATTATCTGTAGTATTAAACACAGGAAACGATAAAAATTATTCATGTTGGAAAAAAAAAAAAAAAACTAGCATGAGTATTTTCAATCCAAGAGATGATCCAAAAACCCAATCACTTATTTTCCAAATGAATCCAATTAGTCCCGCGTGTGACCTGCTCGCCCATCTGTATGTGCAGGCCTTAATGTGCGCTGCTCCCGCTCACTTCACTTTGAAGTATGATGCAGATAAATTTAGTTTAATTTCCAGCAGATCCGACTATCCATTTTCCAAATGAACCATCTGGATCAGCCTATTAAAATTAATTTATAACCTAACACAAAAAAACATGTTTGTTACTCCCAAACTTGCCAAAACTTATAATTGTTTTTGAGCTCTGTGATGAGATGAAACACATTTTGGGACTCACAAGTGATAACATGTAGTCTGGGGGCCTGCGTGAAGAAAGTGTTTTAGGATTATATTTGCTCACAACACTTCAATAATCTACCAATAATGTATTTTAATGCCGGTACACAAAAAAGGGTTTTAAAAGGAGCAATGTTACCTGGGTACTTAGGTCAGATCATCCGGGCCCATGTACGTGGCTGTCATGAGATCCATAAATCATCAATCATAGAAAGCTATAGGACAGTGCTGTTCCTTAAAGGGGTACTCCGGCGGAATTAATTTATTATTTTTTTTAAATCAAATGGTGCCAGAAAGTTACACATATTTGTAAATGACTTCTATTAAAAAAAAATCTTTATCCTTCCAGGACTTTTTAGCAGCTGTATGCTACAGAGGAAATTCTTTGCTTTTTTAATTTCTTTTCTGTCTGTCCACAGTGCTCTCTGCTGACACCTTATGCCCGTATCAGGAACTGTCCAGAGCAGGAGAAAATCCTCATAGCAAACCTATGCTGCTCTGGACAGTTCCCGATACGGGCATCAGGTGTCAGCAGAGAACACTGTGGACAAGACAAAAAAGAAATTCAAAAATCAAAGAATTTACTCTGTAGCATACAGCTGCTAATAAATACTAAAAGGATGAAGATTTTTTTAATAGAAGTAATTTACAAATCTGTTTAACTTTCTGGCACCAGTTAATTAAAAAAAATAAAAAATAAAAAAATAAAAACGTTTTCCATTGAGTACCCCTTTAAAGTGGTACTCTGGCGCTTAGACATCTTATCCCCTATCCAAAGGATAAGGGATAAGATGCCTGATCGCGGGAGTCCCGCTGCTGGGGACCCTTGTGATCTTGCACGCAGCACCCCAGTTAAAATCAGTCCTGTCACGCCCCCTCCCATAGGCTTGCATTGAGGGGCGGAGCGTGACATCACAAGCCGCCTGCCCCGTGGTCGCCGGTAATCAGACCCAGAGCGAACATGCTCTGGGGACTGATTTTAACTGGGGTACTGCGTGCAAGATCATGGGGGTCCCCAGCGGCGGGACCCCCGCGATCAGGAATCTTATCCCCTATCCTTTGGATAGGGGATAAGAAGTCTAAGTTCCGGAGTACCCCTTTAAGCTGGGCCTCTATTTTGATATATAGTTTGTTCCAGTGCACATGTTATTACGGAGGTATTTCTTCCAAACTTCTAAAGGAGGATCACAATCTCAAATAAAGCATGTAAAGGAGCATTATGTGATTTGTTCATCATTCCCAAGATTAAAGGGGTACTCCACCCCTAGATATCTTATTCCCTATCCAAAGGATAGGGCATAAGAAGTCTGATCATGAAGGACCCGCCGCTGGAACACACCCCAAGGATGAATTGGAGCGGAATAAGAGAGCAGAATTACTCGAATAAATTCCTCTCCAATTCCATAGTGTGAACATACCCCAAGTCTGATCACTGCAGGACCCCATGAATGAGTGTTCCTGCCCACCATGGAAACAACTAAGTGACTGCATTCTGTAGGTTTCCCAGCATTCCATAGACTAAATGCAAGCAGCTGCACAACTTCCAATACTTTCTGCTTAGATTTCCACCAGATTAAGTGTTATCATAGGAAAAACATGTTATTTAAATTGACATTAAATCCCCATTAAGTATACAGGTCATTAGGGGGAAAAAAAATTCTGTCAAGTAAAAAAAATTTGGGCGGATGAGGTCTGAGCGTTCAGACCCTGAGCACTCTTCTCTCCTCGCTCTGTGAGCGACATTCCCATAGACTTACATTACAAGACCATCTCACAAAGCCTGGAGAAAATGTGTTAAAGGGGTATTCCAGGAAAAAACTTATTTTTATACATCAACTGGCTCTGGAAAGTTAAACAGATTTGTAAATTATATAGAAGAGTTGGAGAGGCTCTTGTCTGACTACCCACCAAATAAACCCGGGCTACCTAATTAGACACTTATACCCAAGGTGTCAGATTGTAGTTTGTCTGTAGAAATATAAATATTAGGGCTCAGGGTTTGAGACAACTGGACAGGTTGTGTTTCAAGTAATAATTAAATTTATTGATTGTATATAATGTGACAATTGAATATTAGATAAAATGTAAATAGCAGCAACTGCGTCTCACAGGGCCCTTGTGTAGGCGCAGCACCAACTATTAAGAACTATAGCATATGTATAGTACAGTATATAAAATATAAAAATATACTTGTAAAAAATTATAAAAGATATAAAATAAGAATATAGAGACCACCATAAACATATATATAGAGAGGGATCTGGGTGGGAGAGTCTTAGACCATCCTCTATGGTAAATAATCTCCTCTCATAAAAAAGTCCTGCTCATATAGACCGATTCTGGTATTGTGGTAACCAATGGCAACCATAAGGTTAGTAACCCGTAGCAACCGTTCAGATGAGTCCGGCTATTTAAGCACTTCAACGTTTAAGTAGAAGATAAACTTGATATTTGTAGACAATATTCAACATGAACAGCTAGTGTGCAGTCACTGTTAATATGCATGCATATTTGTATGATACTTTTTATCTCACCGCTCCCGGACACTGATGCGCTGAACTTCACGGGGATGCTGCAATCTCCTCCTGATGCGCTGTGTAATCCTGCAGTGTATTAGCACTGAGTAGCTGTCTTGGTAAGCGGCAGCATCGGCCGTCTCCCACAGTGATGTTGGTAGATGGTGGGTTGCGGGTGGTGTTGTCGCAGCGGTTCTGCGGATGCGCACGTACATGTGCCGGTGACGTCCTCTTGGCAGCGAGGCGCGGATGTCTCCTTCACCGGGTGTCGGGTGATTGACAGTTTATTGTCCGGTATCGGACTACTATTGACTTAAGCAGGGCAAATATACTGGTGGTCTCAATAGGTATTGGGGGGACGCTGGACGCGTTTCAGGACTGTCTCAGTCCTTTCTTCAGCAGCAAAGAATAAGTGTTATTCTTTGCTGCTGAAGAAAGGACTGAGACAGTCCTGAAACACGTCCAGCGTCCCCCCAATACCTATTGAGACCACCAGTATATTTGCCCTGCTTAAGTCAATAGTAGTCCGATACCGGACAATAAACTGTCAATCACCCGACACCCGGTGAAGGAGACATCCGCGCCTCGCTGCCACGAGGACGCCACCGGCACATGTACGTGCGCATCCGCAGAACCGCTGCGACAACACCACCCGCAACCCACCATCTACCAACATCACCACTGTGGGAGACGGCCGAGTCTCCGGTGATGCTGCCGCTTACCAAGACAGCTACTCAGTGCTAATACACTGCAGGATTACACAGCGCATCAGGAGGAGATCGCAGCATCCCCGTGAAGTTCAGCGCATCAGTGTCCGGGAGCGGTGAGATAAAAAGTATCATACAAATATGCATGCATATTAACAGTGACTGCACACTAGCTGTTCATGTTGAATATTGTCTACAAATATCAAGTTTATCTTCTACTTAAACGTTGAAGTGCTTAAATAGCCGGACTCTTCTGAACGGTTGCTACGGGTTACTAACCTTATGGTTGCCATTGGTTACCACAATACCAGAATCGGTCTATATGAGCAGGACTTTTTTATGAGAGGAGATTATTTACCATAGAGGATGGTCTAAGACTCTCCCACCCAGATCCCTCTCTATATATATGTTTATGGTGGTCTCTATATTCTTATTTTATATCTTTTATAATTTTTTACAAGTATATTTTTATATTTTATATACTGTACTATACATATGCTATAGTTCTTAATAGTTGGTGCTGCGCCTACACAAGGGCCCTGTGAGACGCAGTTGCTGCTATTTACATTTTATCTAATATTCAATTGTCACATTATATACAATCAATAAATTTAATTATTACTTGAAACACAACCTGTCCAGTTGTCTCAAACCCTGAGCCCTAATATTTATATTTCTACAGATTTGTAAATTAATTCTATTAAAAAATCTTAATCCTTTCAGTACTGATGAGCTTCTGAAGTTAAGGTTGTTCTTTTCTGTCTAAGTGCTCTCTGATGACACGTGTCTCAGGAACCGCCCAGTTTAGAAGAGGTTTGCTATGGGGATTTTCTTCTAAACTGGGCGGTTCCCGAGACACGTGTCAGCAGAGAGCACTTAGACAGAAAAGAACAACTCAACTTCAGAAGCTCATACGTACTGAAAGGATTACGATTTTTTAATAGAAGTAATTTACAAATCTGTTTAACTTTCTGGAGCCAGTTGATATATATATATAAAAAAGTTTTTTCATGGATAACAACTTTAAGTGCGCAATTCTCAATGCTTGTTCTACTTATGGGTTGGGGTGACCGATCAAAACATTTTGTAAAGCTTTTTATGTTTGTTTTCCCAATGACAATGCCCATTTATTGTCCACATCATTACATTTATCACTGTATGTGTAAGTTAAAGGGGTACTCCACTGGAAAACATTTTCTTTTAAATCTGTTGCCAGAAAGTTAAACAGATTTACAAATTACCTCTGTTAAAAAATACCAATCCTTCAAGTACTTATAAACTGCTGTATAATACACAGGAAGATCTTTTCTTTTTGAATTTCCTTTCTGCCAGACCACAAGTGCTCTCTGCTGACACCTCTGTCCATGTCAGGAACTGTCCAGAGCAGGAGCAAATCCCCATAGCAGACCTCTTTTGCTATGGACAGTTCCTGACGTGGACAGAGGTGTCAGTAGAGAGCACTTGTGGTCCGACAAATTCAAAAAGAAAAGAACGTCCTGTGTATTACACAGCAGCTGATAAGCACTGGAAGGATTGGGATTTTTTAATAGAAGTAGTTTACAAATCTGTTTAACTTTCTGGCACCAGTTGATTTAAAAGAAAATGTTTTCCAGTGGAGTACCCCTTAAAGTAATTTTTCCTACCATTTTGCTGTGGGAAGGCCATTTGTACTGAAATGTATCAAAAAGCCAACGGCTGTCCGGGCATGCTGGGAATTGTAGTTTTGCAACATCTGGAGGGCCACAATTTTGAGACCACTGGCTTAAATGCAAACAAGTTTCAAAAGGGTGGTCCGGGCTGGTGCGAGATTGCGCAAAAATTTGCAACAATTTTAAATTGTCTCATTTGATAATAGTGAAAGCTCTTCCGCGTAAAATGTCACAAACATTTTTGCCCAATTATAGCATTGCATAAAAATGTGTGTCACTTTATCCCCCCCCCCCCCCCCCCCCAAAAAAAAACCACAGGGAAAAACTAATGATACACTTTTCTCTGCTGTCCGTACAGTAACACTGGCCTTAGTAGGAATAATAACAGCAAGTGTGGTCATGGGGACCTAACAGTAGTGCAACTACTAAGGAGACAATAAAATGCATTCTAATAATTCTTTAGATTTGCTAATTTCACCCCCATTTGCCCCAATTACATGGTAGGGGGTAAACATTGAATACAGAAAAGCTCATTTCAATAGATGGCGCCAGAGACTATTTTCTTCCTTCTGGGGGAGAGCTGCTGGTAAGGGCTCGTTTACACGGCCGTTGTGCTCCGCCAGTCAGTTTGTCAGAAGGATAGGAGTTGACGGAGTAAAAAAATATACTGTATGTCCAATTTTTTTTCCCCTCCACTTGGACACCCAATAGACCCCATTTAAAGGGGTACTCCGCTGGAAAACTTATTATTTTTATTTTTTTTTAAATCAACTGGTGCCAGAAAGTTAAACAGATTTGTAAATGACTTCTATTTAGTTTAATCCTTCCAGTACTTATCAGCTGCTGTTTGCTCCACAGGAAGTTCTTTTCTTTTTTAATTTCCTTTCTGTCTGACCACAGTGCTCTCTACTGACCCCTCTGTCCATTTTAGGAACTGTCAGGAGCAGGATAGGTTTGCTATGGGGATTTGCTCTTACTATCGACAGTTCCTAAAATGGACAAAAGAGGTGTCAGCAGAGAGCAGTGTGATCAAGAGAAATTCAAAAAGAAAAGAACTTCCTGTGGAGCAAACAGCAGCTGATAAGTACTGGAAGGATTAAGATTTTCACATAGAAGTCATTTACAAATCTGTTTAACTTTCTGGCACCAGTTGATTTAAAAAATGTTTTCCAGTGGAGTACCCCTTTTAGTCAATGGTGTCCGATGTTCTCCGACTCGATCATCATGGTTTGTTCGGCGCACACAAAAAAAAAAATAAGCCAAATGGATAGGTGAGGCTAAGACTCCCTATGCTAGCTGGGGGCCTCTACAAAAAGTAACGCTACTCCCAAGAGCCAAGTGTCTCCCCAGCACACTAGTGACCTACCTGTCTTAGTGTATTCTTCTCTGGAATAATCTTTCTAGGGGGTTCATCTCGATTACAATCTTCTCTTTCTGAGGCGGTCTGCATAAAGAAAGGAAAGTTATTTCCGTGCACGCAGGAAGCCGATACGAGAGCGGCGCCCTACATAGTAAAGAATTACCCAGTTATAAAACAGAGGTAACAAGTGGACACAAGACAACATGGAAGCGGTTACACAAGATGGTTTTGCTCACTTTCAGGTCACTGGGTGTCTTTTTTATGCAGTAGCACAGAAAGCCGGCACACTGTGGCATTGGGGTAGTTATTTTCTAGCTCAGCTTGAAAAAAACAAATAAAATGTACCAACAACAGAGACAATGGTTCAGCTATTACACATTCGCAGGATCACGCCCCACTGTTAGCAATTGTTTTACGCCAGCTAAGGATGGGACCACGGGAAGATACAATTGCCATTAACATGGACCCTTTGTTTCTCGAAGAAAAATAAGAAGAGGAGAAAAAAAATAAAAAGAAAAAAGGGGGATAAGTATAAGCGATCTACAAAGTCTTAATTACATGCAACACAAATCCATCAATACTTCATAGCAAAGAAGTTGGTCTCCAGTGACTCAAAGCCCCAAGCACTCATAAAATAATACTAGGTTACTTAGAAGGGCTTTCTTTGTGCTTTAACTGGTTAGTGACAAAGATATTTGGCAGGTTAAAGGGGATGTCGAATTAAGGCTGTCCATATGGACAATATAGAGAAGGGTCCTCCTCTAGGAGTACATCTACAATATCAATGGACCCTGCATGTCCCGGTGTTGCACAGTCAGCCAGCCATTCAGTAGAATAGCAAGTAGGAGAGGACTTCAGAGGAAGACAGGATCACCCGGCGCTGAACGGAACAAGAGGAGCAGAACCATGGATGCTTCAGGTAGGTAGCTTTATTGTTCCAAACATGCAATGCGTTTCGCTGCGCATGCGCAGCGAAACGCATTGCATGTTTGGAACAATAAAGCTACCTACCTGAAGCATCCGTGGTCCTGCTCCTCTTGTTCTGTTCAGCGCCGGGTGATCCTGTCTTCCTCTGAAGTCCTCTCCTACTCGTTATCACCTCGCGACAGGACGGCTGCAGTCGGGATCTATTTTACATGTGCTTCCCATTGTCGTGTATGTTCAGGGATGTGGAATTTGTATCGACTGACGCCTGGAACATGCAGTTCCGGGCGCCAGGCAGGTGAATTTTTCAGGTCCTTAGCCTGCTTCAGGCAAGCAGGGCCGGACATGAAAGCCCCCGGCAAGCACTGCGGTGCTCACAGGGGAGTATGGAGCTGGCTCCCGACTCCAGCCCGCTCTGTACTCTGCCGCCCCCGGCTGTTTTCAGTAGATGGGGCTGCCGCTAATAGCCAGCATGTGGCGATCCCGATCGCCGCGGCTGGATAATAACACTTTAGATCGTCGCTGTCAAAGCTGACAGCGGCGTCTAAAGGGACATATGAATGCTCCCTGGTGGGCTAGTGGGCTGGTTCACCAACCCCCCCCCCCCCCCCCGTAGCGCGATCGGGTAAGTGGAGGGCTTACCTCTGCTTCCCTGGTGTCTGTGGCTCTGTCATTGATAGAGCCTGGTTGGACAAGGCTCTATCAATGGATTGCAGAGCACACAGATCAATGGAGTTCAATAGAACTCCGTTGATCTGTATGAGGAATCTAATGATTCCTGCTAAAAGTCCCCCAAGGGACTAATAAAGCGTGAAAAAAATGTTTAATAAAAGTTTAAAAGATACACATTAACCCCTTCCATATTGAAAATTAAATTCACGCCCTTTTGCTATATAAAAACATGTAAACATAATAAAAATAAACATATTTGGTATCGCTGCATGCGTAATTGTACGAACTATTAAAATATAACATTATGTATACAGTCCCATACAGTAACTGACAAATGTAAAAAAAAAAAACACACAACACAAAGCAATTTTTATAATATCCCCCCAAAAAGTTAAAAGCTATTAAAAAGTCGGATCAATACCAAAATGGTACCGAAACTAAAAACAGGCTGTATGAGGGCTAATTTTTTGCGCCATAAACTGTTATGCTAAATAAAAAAAATTAAAAATTTTTTTTTTTACAATTAGCAAAACATGACGGAAACTATACAAATCTGGTATTGCTGTAATCAGGCCGGTCCAAAGTAACAAAATAACATGTCAGCTCAACCACAAGGTAAATGGCGTAGAAAAGAAAACCACCAAATCTGCAAAATTTTCTTTTACTATTTCAATTTCACTTCACCAATATTTTTGTGTTTGGTTCGGAGAATAGGTTATGGAAAAATTAAAAGGTATCATTATAGTTGGTAGTTCTGGCTATTATAGGGCGAGGAGGAAAAAACTAGAGTGTAAAAGCGAGGACAAGTGGATAGTTTTGAGGGACAAGTTGATTTTGCTCCGTTTTAGTCCCGTGGACAAGTAGTATTTTTTTTAATTAAATTTCCACAGCCCTGATGTTATACAACCAATTTTGGTAAGAGGCTATCTTCCTCCTCCTTGTGGGATTACTTGGATTCCTGCACATGAGGGCGCCTTCTCCCCTTTCTACTTTCAGATTCAGTTGCATACGTATCACGTAATACTACATTCTCCTTGCGGAAGCCGCAATGTATGGCTGGCTGCAACTTCCTACAGGGTGTCATCTAGGGTGCAAAAACTTGGGTTAACAGTTAACCAAAGGGCTGGCTCCATTTCAAGAAGAAGTTGGCACTGCAAGCTAGAGAGTGTTTGCGTATCACAATACATATGGTTAGGCTGCATTTACACCACGTTTTTGCAATTCAGTTCCCAGTGTCAGGTTTTTGATGAAAAACAGATTCCTCAAAACCGGACTAAGGCTGCATTCACACCTCGTTTTCCGCCTACGGTCGGCTCATTTTTGACCCGTATCTGGTTTTGTGACTGGACCTAAAACCCTAGTTTACTATGATTTTAGGTCCCGTGAGGAAATTGGATACCGGTCAAAAGGTCGTCTCATTAAAGTAAAAGGATTTCAGCACCGGTCCGGCTGGGATACGGGAGCGCCCGATTTGCCCCTCCCCCAGCCGGATCAGGCAACAGTAGGCTGAAAACGAGGTGTGAATGCAGCCTAAACTGCATCAAAAAGTGTGTACAAATGATAACCCGTATACGGCTAAAAACCGTATACGGTTAGAAAAATGATGTCCGTTGCATCAGTTTTTTAAAGAAAAAAAACATATACATTTTACATTTTTCACTCCATTATGAATAAAGTTTTACTTGTTTAATTGAAATTCCAAGAAAAAAAAAACTGTGCAAAGTCAAAAACCGTATGGTGCAAACCGGATGGAACGCACATACGATTCTGTACGGTTCCCATTGACTCCCATGTTAAGAAAAAATGTATACAGTTTAATAAGATTTTTAAGCCGGACCAAAAACCGTGGTAGGCTACGGTTTTGGGTAGGGGGAAAAAAAATGGACAAAACCGTACAAAATTCAAAACGGATGCAACCGGATGCACCTTTTGGCATACGGTTTTCAATACGGTTCCATATGGTTTTCACATTGAAAATGTATACGGGAACTGTATTGCAAAAACGTGGTGTGAATGCAGCCTTACCAATTGGTCTTTGGGCGTCAATTGTGGCTTCTTGGTCTGTATGCAAAAAGAAAACCATTTCCTCTGTAGTATTCAGCAGCTAATAAGTACTGGAAGGATTAAGATTTTTTAATAGAAGTAATTTACAAAAAAAAAAAAAAAGTTTTCCACGGGAGTACCCCTTTAACCACTGTCTACTATGCACTTGTGTCCCGTACACACGACCGGTTCATGAAACAGATCAAGTGTGGTCACTAGTAGACTATCTTTGATAGTGTCGAATCAGGTATGCCACAGTATATATCAGAATGCCTTAAAGGAGTACTCCACCCCTAGACATCTTATCCCCTATCCAAAGGATGATAAGATGGGGATAAGATGTCAGATCGCCGGGGTCCCACTGCTGGGGACGCCGGGGATCGCTGCTGCGGCACCCCGCTATCATTACTGCGCAGAGCGAGATCGCGCTGCACGTAATGACGGGCAATACAGGGTCCGGAGCATCGTTACGTCACGGCTCCGCCCCTCGTGACGTCTCGGCCCACCCCGTCAATACAAGTCTATGGGAAGGGGGCGTGGCGGTCATCACGCCCCCTGCCATAGACTTGCATTAAGGAGACCGTGATGTCATGAGGGGTGGAGCCATGACGTCACGCTGCTCCGGCCCCTGTATCGCCCGTCATTATGCACAGAGCGAACACGCTCTGTGCAGTAATGATGGCGGGGTGCTGCAGCGGCGATCCCCGGGGTCCCCAGCAGCGGGACCGCGGCGATCTAACATCTTATCCCCTATCCTTTGGATAGGGGATAAGATGCCAGGGGCGGAGTACCCCTTTAATCACTGTATCCTAACAAACAGCAGTTCCGGATCAGAATGGGGCCTAATGTTCCCCTTCAAGCAAGCAATAACATTTCTTCAGAAGTAAGAATACCTTTTATTTATTGCTACGCGCACAACACTACTAAAATCAATAGGAAAAAATAAGTGAAAATAAAGTGTACCTGGATGGGGACTGAGTGTTTAGAGCCCAAGCAATTATGAAAAAAATTAAGCTGCCGCGCACTTCTCTCCTCATTCTATGTGAGCGACAGTCCCATAGACATTATGAGACTCATGACACAGAATTGGGAGAGAATGTGCTAAGTGCGCAATTCTTAAGGATTTTTCAACTAATGCAGCGTTTCCCAACCTGGGTGCCTTCGGCTGTCCGGGCATGCTGGAAGTTGTAGTTTTGCAACAGCTGGAGGCACCCAGGTTGGGAAACACTGTGCTAATGGGTTGGGGTGACCAATAAAACTTTATATGGTTTAAAGTATTTTTTTTTCCCCCAATGACAATGCCCATTAAATGTTTACATAATTAAAATTTATCAGTGTATACATAAAGATATTTTTCATGCGGTTTTCCTACGCCATTTGTACTCCCCCCCCAAATTTATCAAAAAGACGCACATTCTTCATAAATAGCTTAGATCAGTGGCCTTCAAACTGTGGCCCTCCAGATGCTGCAAACCTACAACATCTGGAGGGTCACAGTTTGGAGACCACTGGCTTACAAGTATACAAGTTTTAAAGGGTGGTCTGGGCCGGGATGAGATTGCGCGAAAATGAGCAACAATTAAAATGGTCCCATTTGATATCTCCGCTAAGGGTGCGTTCACACGGCCGTTTGTCCCCGTTTTTTTTTTTTTATCCCCGCTTCGGTTCCGTTCTTGCAGGCTGTAAACTGATAAAAAAAAAATAATATTTTTTATTTTAAATCCCATTCATGTCAATGGTATTTTTTTTACAATCCGTTTACTTCCGTTTTTACCAGTATGCACTAATTTACCTTTTTTTTTTTTAAATGGAAGAACAAACGGATAAACTAAATTTAACAGTCTTTAATGTCTTTAATGTCAACCATTTGCATCCTTTTTTTTTTTTTTATCTGTTTTTTGATCCGTTTTTACTTCTGAGCATACTCAGAACAAAAAAAAGATAATTTTTTTTTGTTTATTAAAGGAGATGTCCGGCGCATACTTTTTCTATTCCGTCCTGCCCGGGCTTCAAAAATAGACAAAAAAACTTTTACTTACTTTATAATGTTGCTCAGCAACAGCTGAACGGTCGGTCGGGCTGTCTGCTTCCTACTTCCTTTAGCCCGGTAAGTCACATGGCGCTTCAGCCTATCACCGGCCGCAGCGATGTTCTGCCTCGGCTGGTGATAGGCTGATGTGTCGTGTGACGTACTGGGCTAAAGGAAGTAGGAAGTAAACAGCCCTGCCGACCAATCAGCTGTTGCGGGGCTCCGGGGCAACATATGGAGGTAAGTGAAAGTTTGTTTTGTCTTTTTTTGCAGCCCGTGTAGGACGGAATAGAATAAGTCTGCGCCGGACATCTCCTTTAACTGAACAATAATGGATCCAAATGGATACAAACGGACAACATCCGTTTGCATCCGTTTTTTTTTTTTTAAAGTCCGTTTTAATTTTTGATGGGAGAAGAACGGGACGGGTCTAGACGGCCGTGTGAACGGAGCCTAACACTGCAAACATTTTAAGTTATTTTGGCTTCAAAAAAGCGTAGAGACAAACGGTGGGTCCAGATTTATCAAACTGTGTGAGAGAAAAAGTGGAGTGATTTTCCCACAGCAACCAATCACAGCTCAGGTTTCACTTTACCTCAGCTCATCAGCTGAGCTGTGATTGGTTGCTGTGGGAAAATCACTCCATTTTTTCTCTCATACAGTTTGATAAATCTGGGCTAATGTATGGATGATTACAGCTTCTTACAGGGTGTTTTCTAGGGTGTAAGAAGGTGAACCTGGGTAAACAGCTTATCAAGGTGCTGACTCCATTGCAGGAAAAAGTTGGCACTGCGAGCTGGAGAGTGTTTGTGTATCGCGATATGGTTGCCAACCAGATGTACAGAAAAAGGTTACTGCCCATGTGGGACCAGCCTCCCCACCATTTGGAACTCCATACGAAAAATCAGAACCTTCTCAAACAGGAACTATGATTTTGGTATTTGTTTTTTTAAGAAAAATGCAATGTTTCAGGGCACAGAATTGTATTAGGGTCAGACTGTGTATTAGGGAAGCTATAAAACCTCCACCAATAACCAAAACACTAGCTAAAAAAAAAGGTGAAAGGTGGCGTCTTCCAATCCTATGATGCCGGTTAGATCTATGATCCCTCATTACCCGCACAAGCGTCGTGTCGATATTGGCATGGCATCTGCCACTTTATGGCCACTTTTAGAACCAATGCCACTATTGCTTTTGCCACAGGCAAGTCATGCAAATGTTCAGGCTCCAAAACAAACACATTATTTATGACATATCGCCAATATGCTCTAGACTGAAGTAATCCATGTGTGTTCATTTTTAGACGACTATGGCTGCGTTCAATATGTTGCAGAGTGATGTGCCATAACATCCTGTCACTTACTGCATAATGAGGGAATAAAAGAGGCTACGTGCTCCAGTCTAAATCATGTTTTATGGTTACGACCGCTGGCTGTAGGCTGGTCCTTGCTATAATTCAGCACCCATCTGTAGGTTTTCTGTATTCCACACATTGTATGGCAAGTGTCAAAGCTAACAGTGGGAATGTTTATTTAATGCAGGCGAAGCTGCTCATTGCATTTGCATTGTATTTTGATCCTAAGATAGGGACTCCTGGAAAACACAGAAAAAATATAAAAATTATGGAGAGCATGTTATCAATATATTGAGGTCTCTTCAAAAAAGTGGGTGCGGTTATGTAAATAGAATAGTGATGTATCATGGGAGATAGATGGGTTGGATTGGCCCTTACAATGAACAGATCAGCAATAAAATAAAAATTAGACTACTATAGACCTCCTATGGTGGGAAGTATTGTTCGCATTGGGTGCCAGCTGATGTAAGGTGTCCGTCTCTGCATGTCTGTAGTAGACAATATAGGCCCCTGCATGGGGAATGACTATTAGAATCTTAAAAAACAAAAAGAAGATTGGCTTTTGTACATGATCACATGAGAATGTGCCAGACAAGATAGCCCATGGACAAGAGTGCTACTGACTGTGGAGAAAAGAGTGGAGATGAACAGCAATACCAGAGTTAGCCCATGGACCTTTTTCCATTTGTAAACAACAGATTTAAATACAATTAAAAAAATAAAACATTTTGATTAAACTACTTTTTGGGACCTATAATGCTATCTTAAGAGTAATATTCCTGCAATGTCATTTGTTTCATCCCAGCTCAGTTGCCTCTATACACTTTGAGCCCTTTTATTATTGCAGCTTGGTCATGTGATCACCCACTAAGACCATGAGTAAATTACTAACTCTATTCTGTAGACAGGACATCAGTCTTTCCTAAGCATACACTACAGGATTAAAAACTCTTACATACATCTATCAAAGCACTCGACACATCCCTTCCTAACAAAGTTTCACCCTTCTTGTTCCTCTGCATACAGTGCTGCTGAATAGACTTTTCTGCTGTGTCTATAGAGATCAGCAATACAGTCATATAGTAGGTGAGTCCATACAATGATAAAACTTCCCTGACAGTTTTTTTCCCTGCTATCTACTGTAATCTCCTGTGTATATTTGGAGATCTATGCTCTACCCTGCCTGTTTGTAAGGTATAAACCAGTGTTTCCCAACCAGGGTGCCTCCAGCTGTGGCAAAACTACAACTCCCAGCATGCCCAGACAGCCTTCGGCTGTCCAGGCATGCTGGGAGTTGTAGTTTTGCCACAGCTGGAGGCATCCTGGTTGGGAAACACCGGTATAAACAGACTCTGTAGTGGGTGTTATGGGACAGAGGTTCTATGGGGTTACACAGCAATTTTGGCCACAACAGGGATCAGGTGACCAAAGATCAAAGTGGTTATACTCTGTGGATTGAGCTGTGCCCATCCTGGGTATGTAATGGATTTCTTGCGGTTGTCGGCCTCAGTCGCTGCCACTTTTTAGGCTTGCCTGGAACCTAATAAAGTAGCAGCGACTGAGGCCGACAATCGCAAGAAATCCATTACATACCCAGGGTGGGCACAGCTCAATCCACAGGGTATAGCCACTGTGATCTTTGGTCGCCTGATCCCTGTTGTGGCCAAAACTGCTGTGTAAGCCCAGCCTTCGGGTGCATTCACACCACGTTTTTGCAATACAGTTCCCATATACGATTTCAATGTGAAAACCGAATGGAACCGTATTGAAAACCGTATGCATTGACTCTCCATTGAAAACAGTATGCCAAACGATGCATCTGGTTGCATCCGTTTTGCATTGTGTACGGTTTTGTAATTTTTTTTCCCGTCCCAAAACCGTAGCCATACCACGGTTTTTGTTGGTCCATGTAAAAAACCATATAATTTTTTTTCTACCATGGCAGTCAATGGGAACCGTACAAAACCATATGTGCGTACGGTTCCATCCGGTTTGCACCATATGGTTTTTGACTTTGCACAGCTGTTTCTTTTTTTTTTTTTCTTGGAATTTCAAGCAAACAAGTGAAACTTTATTTATAATGGAAGTGAAAAGTCAAAAACGTAAATGGATGCAACTGGACATAATTTTTCAAACCGTATTCGGTTTTTAACCGTATGCAGGTTAAAATGTGTACACACGTTTTGATACAGTTTAGTCTGGTTTTGAGGAATCCGTTTTTCATCAAAAGCCTAAGATAGGACCAAGAACGAGAGCAGTGATAAGACTGTGCCCTCTTGGTCTATGTAAAGCCACAGGTGTCATGAGAGATGTAGGCTGTATTAGGAGAAAAGCCTCCACTATATAGGCAAAATAATACAATTTAAAAAAATTACAATAATTTGCATTTTTTGTCTTTTTTTTGGACAAGGCCACAGTCCAAACTCCAAAGATCCCTGTTACACAAGATAATATACTACATGTACAAGAGAAAAAGATATGAAGTGCTATACGACTATGTATTTTGTCAATTACAATGTTTCATGTCATTGTATTCGCATTATACAAATCCCACTAAAGATGAGACCCCTCAATACATAAAAGTAAATGGGGTCTACACAGTAAACTACGATAGCCCCTTCATAAGCGATCAGATACCTTTTCCCAACAAATGCCTTAACATAGCCACTAAAAAACTGTTTATAGATTTTAGCTTAAAAATAAACGGAGAAGGCGGCAATATTTTCCTATCTTTAATTTACATCGGCATAAAGTTTTGCTTTTTATCTATATCCCATTTTTCCCCCTTTCTACGGTGTCATTTATACAACATTTAAAAACATTTAAGGAGCCAAGGAGCCGGGTTTTATGGCAGCGAGTTTATTTGCATGTATCAGAATCCTTAATCCTATTTGGAGTTGTCAGCGAGGCAGAATGCAAGCCTTGGATAGGAGAATCCCAATCTGGCTGGCAGATGGATAGGTTGGTTATAGCTACAAAACTATATTTTGCCTGAAGGCACAATTCAGTACACTGTTAAAATGATATTAAGCCTCTGTCAAGCT